>NW_013957314.1:0-796 GCF_001266775.1 Austrofundulus limnaeus
GTGTTTCTCAGTGTTTCTCTCAGTGTTTCTCTCAGTATTTCTCTCAGTGTTTCTGTGTTTCTCTCAGGGTTTCTGTGTTTCTCTCAGGGTTTCTCAGTGTTTCTCTCAGTGTTTCTCAGTGTTTCTCTCAGTGTTTCTCAGTATTTCTCTCAGTGTTTCTCAGTGTTTCTCTCAGTGTTTCTGTGTTTCTCTCAGTGTTTCTCAGTATTTCTCTCAGTGTTTCTCAGTATTTCTCTCAGTGTATCGCAGTGTCTCTCAGGGTTTCTCAGTGTTTCTCTCAGTGTTTCTCTCAGGGTTTCTCAGTGTTTCTCTCAGTGTTTCTCAGTGTTTCTCTCAGGGTTTCTCAGTGTTTCTCTCAGTGTTTCTCAGTATTTCTCTCAGGTTTTCTCAGTATTTCTCTCAGTGTATCGCAGTGTTTCTCAGTGTTTCTCTCAGTATTTCTCTCAGTGTATCGCAGTGTCTCTCAGTGTTTCTCTCAGTGTTTCTCTCAGTGTTTCTCTCTGTGTTTCTCAGTGTTTCTCAGTGTTTCTTAGTGTTTCTCAGTGTTTTTCTCAGTGCGCGCGCAGCCTGCGGTGTGCGGAACCTTTCTACGGAGGTTCTGTTTGTACTCGGTTTAGTAAACTGTGACATCGTGTTACTTCCGGTCCTGAGGTTCAGGACACGTGAGGACCGATAAAAACACAGAAAGAAGATTTCAGCAACTTTAAATGAAAGGTAAACATTCAACCCGCTGTTTACATGTTTACATGTTTACATGTTTACATGATGTTTGTAAATAAAACCAGAGCTTCTGTAG
>NW_013957314.1:1796-2451 GCF_001266775.1 Austrofundulus limnaeus
ACGTCAGACGAGGCTGCGCAACGTGTGATTACGTCAGACGATTATAACAAAGCTGCTAACACTTAGTCACTACTGAATGACGATGGAGAACGTCGGAGATGTTTAGCGTAGAGTTCTGTCTTGCTTAAATAAATAAATCAAAGTTCCTCGGTGGTAAATACTAAAATGACAGAAAAGAGCTTTTTTAAAACTTCTCTTTTTCTTCAGAAAGTTTTCAGTCCTAACAACACTAAACTGTCACTTTAAATAAAGTCATGATTAGATTAGATTACTTTATTTGTCTTTGCGCTGTTAAGCACAATGAAATACAGTAACACAGTGCACATGAGCACATTGTACTCTGATTGAAGTGAGGAGTTTTGATCTGCATGCAGGAAGAAGCTGATGGTGGAGACCAATGCTTGGGTAACCTGGAGGTGTAGAGGTGACTGAGAACTTTTGTGTTTAGTAAACTTTGTCTACACAACAGGATACTTAAACCACATTTTTCTTGAGATTTTTTGCCAATTTTTATAAAGGACAACCAAAACGTTTTGCGGACAACTAGATTTAGTCATAACCTGAACGTTTCCTTATGTCCAACCTTGGCTATTTTTCTTTTAACAGCAACAACTGAGTTTCAGACTCTTCAACAAATCTTAGCAGAGTCACACAT
>NW_013957315.1:0-979 GCF_001266775.1 Austrofundulus limnaeus
TTTGTTTCATCTGGGGAGGTTCCCTGGTCGGCCCCCAGAACTTTTGTTTCATCTGGGGAGGTTCCCTGGTCGGCCCCCAGAACTTTTGTTTCATCTGGGGAGGTTCCCTGGTCGGCCCCCAGAACTCTTGTTTCATCTGGGGAGGTTCCCTGGTCAGCCCCCGGGACTTTTGATTTGTCTGGGAAGGTTCCCTGGTCAGCACCAAGAACTTTTGTTTCATCTGGGGAGGTTCCCTGGTCGGCCCCCAGAACTTTTGTTTCATCTGGGGAGGTTCCCTGGTCGGCCCCCAGAACTCTTGTTTCATCTGGGGAGGTTCCCTGGTCAGCCCCCGGGACTTTTGATTTGTCTGGGAAGGTTCCCTGGTCAGCACCAAGAACTTTTGTTTCATCTGGGGAGGTTCCCTGGTCGGCCCCCAGAACTTTTGTTTCATCTGGGGAGGTTCCCTGGTCGGCCCCCAGAACTCTTGCCACAACTGAAGGGGTCTCTCGACCCCCAGGACTTTGTGTGTTTTTGTCATGAGGCTATGTTGTCACGTGTTTCCCTGAGTTTCGTCTAGCTCCTCTTGGCGACGTCAGGTGCCTTCATTGAGGGGAGGGTTCTGTCATGTTCTGAGTTTATTTTGCTTTGTTTATCCTAGAGTTTCAGTGTTCCCTTGCATTCCTCTGTGCAGCTGCACCTCCTCTGCACACCTGATTGCCCTTATGTTTCTCCCAGGTGTTTCTAGTTTGCCCTCATCAGTTTACCTATTCTGTGTCCTGTCTTCAGTCCTTTGTCTGATCATTGTACTGTTTTGTCAGCCTGTTCGGTCCCTCGGTGTTATTTGAAGCCTAAAGTCCTGCTACGTTCATGTAAGTTTTTTCAGCTGCCCTGCTAGTATTTTTTTGTTATTAAAACTTTTTTGAGAACTCTGACTTTGTCTGTGCCCTGGGTTACACCTTAAGTCTGGATCCTTACAATTACTTGAGTAAAAGTCCTAAAG
>NW_013957315.1:1979-2451 GCF_001266775.1 Austrofundulus limnaeus
AACAGCTTTTCTGACTTTATTTAAAACATCAGATAGATTAAATAAACTGTAAAATAATAATAAATAATTGTGTTAATATTATTATTAATAGTTTTAATGATTTCTACAAGGTCAGTCCTTTTTCAAACTCTGTTGTCAACATGTACAGTGATGGGAAATCCAGTCTGGACTGTTTAGCGTTAGCCGTTAGCTTCACCTGCAGATCACATGCTCACCTGGTTTCTGAGCACTCCAGTTCTATAGAAGCTCCTTGCAGCTGGCTTACATCTTCATCCTCCCTACCCTGCCCTTCCTCACCCTCGCTTTCCTATCTGACATTTGTCTCGAGACGTTTACTGGGAGACCTCTCTAGACCTTTAATCTGCTTGACCACTCTCAGAGGCAGTGTGCTGCTTTTCAACCGGTACATGATGATGATGATGATGGGGGGTGGATTAAACTGCCAACATTTTTATTTAAAGCAGCTATCCCC
>NW_013957316.1:0-918 GCF_001266775.1 Austrofundulus limnaeus
AAATAAATGTTTATCAGATAAAGTTTAATGTTACGACTAATCGTGGATCCCTTTAATATTCCTGCTGAATTGTTTGATAAAGTCAGATGGCTGTAGCGGTCATCTTGAAACTGGACTGGCTCCAATATATAAGCTGAAACAGCCTGGTTTCAAATGGAATCGAATTTCTTTACACTGACTTTATTTACAAGTAGCTGTTGAGTGAAAAGCATATAACCTCCTCGCTTGTCTTATTTTTCCAGTTCTCTCAAAAAGCATGAGGGTGAATGAGTGTGTTTCAGCATTAGATCACTTGTCACCATGGTGGACGGTCTGCCACTTCCCCCTTTGCCTCCTCCTCTGTCCCAGCCTTTGAAGTTGAGCGTCTGTGGAAAATGACCAGGCCATCTGGAGAGCTGAGAATCCATCGCTCGGAAGAGAGTCCTTGGTTTGGACGCAGGAAGAGTGTGTAGATGACGAGAGGGACAGTGGAAAGGCGAAAGAAAAGGATGAAGGCATAACAGTGTAAAGAGAATGAGGAAAAAACAAACAAACTGGTGAATCTATAAGTTCAAGACTAAATAAACACAGGAGGAGTTTGTTATTGCGTGGGTGGAAGTGTAGGAGTGGGGGTGGGGTGGGGATAATGAAATCAAAAGGGCGTTAACACTTTCGCCTTCTTGCTACTGAGGGTTGGCAGCGAAAATTCAAACAGTGGGACTTCTCAGAGCTGATTATAACCTCCAGTGTTTGAAGTTTTACCCACTTGGGGGCGTACCTGAGCACAAACAGCTGCTTTTAAAAAGCTATGGTCAAATCAATGCAGTCCGAATATTAAAATATTAAACATGTTTATGAAATGAGAGACATGTATTTTATGACTATGACCTTTTTCCATCCATCCATCCATCCATCCATCCATCCATCCATCCATCCATC
>NW_013957316.1:1918-2451 GCF_001266775.1 Austrofundulus limnaeus
TGAAATATCGCGATATTTCAGTGTATCGATATTTTCTTACAACCCTAGGTGGCAGACCTCTCTTTCCCCAGCCAACTCTTCCAGCTCTTCTGGGAGGATTCTGAGGTGTTCCCAGCCCAGACGAGAGACATAGTCTCTCCAGCGTGTCCTGCGTCGTCCTCAGGGTCTCCTCCCAGTCAGACATGCCTGAAGTACCTCGAGAGGCGACCTAATGCTTTTATAAATACACAAACACAGTAGTTCAATACTTAGTAAAAGCTTTGTTCAATTTAAAGAGATTTTTATTTAGTTTTCCAAAATGATCTTTTTGTTTGTCACCTCTAAGAATATCGGCACAACATTGTTTAAAGAAAAAAACATCCTCTGCCGCCACATCAGATAAATCTGTTTGGGCTCGTTTGATTTGTTGCATCACATAGTGAGGGTGTGGGGTTTGGGATCGGACCTTGGGGTCGACCCAGCCTGGGTGTCTTTGTGTTATTTGTTCTGATAGTGGCCCGAATGTTGGGTTGGGTGTAGTACGTCTTCTGGGG
>NW_013957317.1:0-860 GCF_001266775.1 Austrofundulus limnaeus
GTGACTTTTGCATTTTCTTTAAAGAAACAATTTTGAGTGAACCTGAACATGTATTCTTCCTACAGAAACCTCCAAAAGTCACTATAGAGATCCTGAGTAAATGTTTCCTACTTTAAACATGTCCAAGCCAAAGAATAAGAGTGCAACATCTTCGTGCCAGAAGCTGCTAGATGTTGTTTGTGTTTGTAGTGGACGTTGGTCCAACAGAAAAGCAGTCTGTGTTTGAAGGTTTAATTTAACCTGTAAACAGCAAACAAAAAAAAGGAAAAACCACTTGAACAAAACAAGAACAGAGACGTTGCAGACAATCATTCAGGACTTTCACGGTGCCCGCCGAGGACTTACCAATCACCACAATAACACAAAGAATGCAAATTGGATTGGGGTTGCTCATTGTATTTTTCAGCTTTGTAATCACGTTGGAACAGTGTGAAATCATGGTGGGACCTAAAACATAGGAAACACAATCTCATTGCCTATATTTAAAGGCTTTACATTATACAGCTTTATTTACTGTGTATAACGATAAATTCAATTCCAGTTATTTAAATGTGGGCAGCACTGTTTTAATACAGAGACTGTATGTTTGCATTTTCTTTGTAAGGTTATGGCAAAATGTAATTTTAAAGATGTCCAACTCAAATGTGTTTTGACAAATTGTTTTAAACTACTATACTACTATAGTTCTGCAAATGAGCTCAAACTCAAGGCCAAAATTTGGGGACAACAGTTATTTAAAACCTTTTTTTGGTTTTAAGGCTGTGGGATATGGAGGACGGAACCTTTCATTATGGGGAATAAATGTAGAAATATATAAATGGCTTGAAAAAGTAAATACATGGCTTGATAAAATAATAATG
>NW_013957317.1:1860-2449 GCF_001266775.1 Austrofundulus limnaeus
AATCTGTTATGTGCATAATTATGTTTAATTGCAAAGAGGCATAGTGGCACCATTGATTAATTTATTTAAATTGAAATAAAAGAAGTTTCCCTGGACATTGTGTTTCTTTTGTACTTTTTAATGCGTGTGCTCTAAAAGAAACTCCAGCGGCAGCGGCCTGTCCTCTCGCTGGCTGTTCGTAATCAATAAACATCAGCAACAGCTGCTCGCTCAGAATGCTGCGGCTCTGAAGTCACCGTGACCTTGTCTCACGCTAACGTTCAGCGCCTTGAAAAGGTAATGATCCATCTGTCCTCATGTATTTTTGACTGCTTGCAGCATGTCCTGCTATCCATTTAATACTGAAAGTTTTATCTGTTTATCTGCTGATTTTGGATAGGGGAAATAAAACTGCTTCTGAAGTTACCAGAAAACGGCAAGAAAAAAAAAGGTAAAAACGATGTAGGACACAAAAAATAAAACTTTTAATGGGCTACTGTTTGAGTTTTTGTATGAAGTAAAAATAAGCTTCTTTCAACTTAAAGGGGACATGCCATGCAAAATCCCCTTTTTTAGCTGTTCATTGCAAATGTGTGCTAATGGTGTATCC
>NW_013957318.1:0-250 GCF_001266775.1 Austrofundulus limnaeus
ATAGTGAACAACCCATCCCTCTCTCTAACTTATCAAACATATCATTAATCATAATAGAGAAAAACAAAGGACTCACAATACTTCCTTGAGGTGTTCCATTTTCAACAAAATATTTTCCTGACAATTGTTGACCTATTCTTACTTGTATAGATCTATTATGCAAGAAATCTTTTATCCAATTAAACATTGA
The DNA here is from genome assembly GCF_001266775.1 of Austrofundulus limnaeus. Taxonomy (NCBI): domain Eukaryota; kingdom Metazoa; phylum Chordata; class Actinopteri; order Cyprinodontiformes; family Rivulidae; genus Austrofundulus; species Austrofundulus limnaeus. Next base: position 191 of record NW_013957318.1, read on the forward strand.
TCCTCTAACCCCCATTTTTCTTAATTTAATTAAAAATCCTTCTTTCCACATCATATCATA
>NW_013957318.1:1014-1935 GCF_001266775.1 Austrofundulus limnaeus
AATCCAAATTTCCACAGATAACCATTCTAAAGATGATACTTTATCTACAAACCTATACTGAATCCCTTGCTTAACAAATATTGCACAGCCTCCTCCACTTTCTTGCTCCCTGTCCCTTCTAATGCTATCATATCCTGAAGCCATGTTTCCTGAACACAAATAATATCTGGTTTAATTTCCAAACTGTTTATATATCCTTTTAATTCTTGACCATTTGCTATTAGACTTCTTGCATTCCATTGTAAGATAATCATTAAATTCTTCCTCCACCTTGTTTTCCATCCATTTCAAGCCTTTTATTTATTAGTTCCCAAGATAGATCCTTCACAGCCAAAAGTTTTTCTGCACCTTTCACTATAATTTTAATTTTTTCTGTTTTGTTTTACTTGATCAGTGCAGTTGATTACATATGCCATGAATAATATTAATTTATCCATTGTGATCTCCATTCCAGATTTTAAAATTTGGCTGGGCTCAGAACTTGTGCTAGACATTACTTGTTGACTTTTCTGAACCGTTCTTTTCTCTTGAACACTTTTTGCTGCCTCTGCATAAGTGATTTTTTTAATTGTTCTCAGCTGTTGAATTTCTGCTGCCTTTTTTCTTGCCTCACAACCTCCAAATGCTACATTATGCTGACCACCACAGTTACAGCATTTCATTTGTACATCCACTCCACATTCATCATATCGATGATCTCCTCCACATTTGGCACATCTTTGTTTCCCTTTACACACTGCTGCGATATGACCATACCTTTGGCATTTAAAACAGCGCAAAGGGGGAGGGACATATGGTCTCACAGAAAAACTCATAAATCCAATTTTAACCTTGTCAGGAAGGACTTCTCCTTGAAACTCCAAAAGAATCGATAGGCTCTCTATTTTTTCTCCATTCACATGCTTTTGCAATCTTTTCAAT
>NW_013957318.1:2935-3213 GCF_001266775.1 Austrofundulus limnaeus
CCTAGTATAGGATATTTCCGGATACACATCTTTGATAGATCCCAGTATTGGATCTCCCAGGATTTATAATGTACGAGAATCCAGAAAATATCCAATACTGGGATCTATCAAAGATGTGTATCCGGAAATATCCTATACTAGGATCTTTCACAGCTGTGTATACGGAGGATATCCTGTACTAGGATCTTTCACAGCTGTGTATACGGAGGATATCCTGTACTAGGATCTTTCACAGCTGTGTATACGGAGGATATCCTGTACTAGGATCTGTTACAGAT
>NW_013957319.1:0-980 GCF_001266775.1 Austrofundulus limnaeus
GTGTGTGTGTGTGTGTGTGTGTGTGTGTGTGTGTGTGTGTACTCCTCTCTAAATTCTTCCGCTCTAATCTCCACTCAGCAAATTTACAGCTTTAATTTCCCCAGAAGCATATGTTGCTTCCTGGTGTGTACAACTAGAATTGGCGCACAGACCTGTAGGTTGGAGTCAGGAGGTCACTCTGATTAACAGCCATCATTTCTCGGGTATATGGCGAACATCTCCTGCGCTGTCATTGAGGTGTTTGATGTTCCTTTTGTTCTCCCCTCCAGCAGCTGTGACAAGCTGGCCAGTCAGGGGGTTGCAGGTTCAAATCTGCCAAATTTTTAGACAAAACAAAAAGCTCTTCAGCCTAGCAAACAGACACCGCTGCGCTGTTGGACTGGCTGCCTGTTCACCGCCGACAGAGATTACACTGAAGTGCTTAGTGCATATAATTACAAGTAATTGGCAAATAGCAGGCTCTGACCAAACAGAAATTGTTTCATTATGTCTAATTAACACCTACTTGATTATGGTTAATTGCCAGTGTTTGATAATGGAGGAGCAAAGTTGTCAGTCTGGAGACAAGCGTGAGCCATCTGGATCATTGATAACCATATGCTGGTGCCTGGCTTCACTTTGTTGGGACCAGAGCTGTCAGGGGCACAGGCAGTGGCAGGTGTCTGCATTGCATTAGACTCAGCACAAGGTGTAAACACAACACAGCTCAAATAAACATGTCAACACACACGCGCATAGAATAGACACACAAACAAAATCACTTCACATTTAAATATATGCACAATTAATGTAAAAAACATATACATTTTGGACCTTGAAAATTATCTTTAAAACATGCTTGCTAAACATTTTATATTTATATTTATCAAACTCTATATAAAACATTTCTGAAGGAAAACATATAAGTTCATGATTCAAATAATAAAAAGTATATTGTAAAAATATTATAAATTGCTATAAATATATGAGAAATACAGAGT
>NW_013957319.1:1980-2449 GCF_001266775.1 Austrofundulus limnaeus
TATATATATATTATTGACAGTTTATTTCTTCTTAATGTAAGCATGCAAAGCAGAATATTCTTTTTTAATGGAAATGGGAGCCTCAGTTACAAGCAGTGTTATTTCAGGGCTCCTAGAGGCATGAACATCTCAGCTCCACTACAATGAAAAGAGCAAGGTCACAGAAATGCTACCTAGTCCAAACAAACCTTTTAAACTGTCACTTTGATTTGGTTGTTAATCTCCTTAAACAGACAGAGCAGGTTTCTCTGTCACGATAACACAAGTGGACAAGTGACTTTACCATCATAATTTAATTTGAAAATAGTTTCTGGCATGTGGCTGTAGTGAAAGATGACTGAGTTGACTGAATCTTTTTTGCTTCCCCTAACATATACAGTACCCCAAATTCTTGTCATATTTAAAGACTTTCGGTATCACATTCTATCTATCTATCTTTCTATCTATCTATCTATCTATCTATCTATCT
>NW_013957320.1:0-384 GCF_001266775.1 Austrofundulus limnaeus
ACTCTTACCTCTGATTGGTCAGGTGGTTGATGACTCTTACCTGATTGGTCAGGTGGTTGATGACTCTTACCTGATTGGTCAGGTGGTTGATGACTCTTACTCTGATTGGTCAGGTGGTTGATGACTCTTACCTCTGATTGGTCAGGTGGTTGATGACTCTTACCTGATTGGTCAGGTGCTTGATGACTCTTACCTCTGATTGGTCAGGTGGTTGATGACTCTTACCTGATTGGTCAGGTGGTTGATGACTTATCTCTGATTGGTCAGGTGCTTGATGACTCTTACCTCTGATTGGTCAGGTGGTTGATGACTCTTACCTCTGATTGGTCAGGTGGTTGATGACTCTTACCTCTGATTGGTCAGGTGGTTGATGACTCTTACCTC
>NW_013957320.1:1384-2449 GCF_001266775.1 Austrofundulus limnaeus
GTGATTGGTCAGGTGGTTGATGACTCTTATCTGTGATTGGTCAGGTGGTTGATGACTCTTATCTGTGATTGGTCAGGTGGTTGATGACTCTTACCTGATTGGTCAGGTGCTTGATGACTCTTATCTGATTGGACAGGTGGTTGATGACTCTTATCTCTGATTGGTCAGGTGGTTGATGACTCTTACCTCTGATTGGTCAGGTGGTTGATGACTCTTATCTGATTGGACAGGTGGTTGATGACTCTTATCTCTGATTGGTCAGGTGGTTGATGACTCTTACCTCTGATTGGTCAGGTGGTTGATGACTCATCTCTGATTGGTCAGGTGGTTGATGACTCTTATCTGATTGGTCAGGTGGTTGATGACTCTTATCTGTGATTGGTCAGGTGGTTGATGACTCTTATCTGATTGGTCAGGTGGATGATGACTCTTATCTGATTGGTCAGGTGGTTGATGACTCATCTCTGATTGGTCAGGTGGTTGATGACTCTTATCTGTGATTGGTCAGGTGGTTGATGACTCTTATCTGTGATTGGTCAGGTGGTTGATGACTCTTACCTGATTGGTCAGGTGCTTGATGACTCTTATCTGATTGGACAGGTGGTTGATGACTCTTATCTCTGATTGGTCAGGTGGTTGATGACTCTTACCTCTGATTGGTCAGGTGGTTGTTGACTCTTATCTGATTGGTCAGGTGGTTGATGACTTACCTGATTGGTCAGGTGGTTGATGACTCTTATCTGATTGGTCAGGTGGTTGTTGACTCTTATCTGATTGGTCAGGTGGTTGATGACTCTTATCTGATTGGTCTGGTGGTTGATGACTCTTATCTGTGATTGGTCAGGTGGTTGATGACTCTTATCTGATTGGTCAGGTGGTTGATGACTCTTATCTCTGATTGGTCAGGTGGTTGATGACTCTTATCTGATTGGTCAGGTGGTTGATGACTCTTATCTGTGATTGGTCAGGTGGTTGATGACTCTTATCTGATTGGTCAGGTGGTTGATGACTCTTATCTGTGATTGGTCAGGTGGTTGATGACTCTTATCTGATTGGTCAGGTGGT
>NW_013957321.1:0-557 GCF_001266775.1 Austrofundulus limnaeus
TGCTGTGACCGCATGTAGGTGCTGTGACCGCATGTAGGTGCTGTGACCGCATGTAGGTGCTGTGACCGCATGTAGGTGCTGTGACCGCATGTAGCTGCTGTGACCACCTGTAGCTGCTGTGACCACCTGTAGCTGCTGTGACCGCCTGTAGCTGCTGTGACCGCCTGTAGGTGCTGTGACCGCCTGTAGGTGCTGTGACCGCCTGTAGGTGCTGTGACCGCATGTAGCTGCTGTGACCACCTGTAGCTGCTGTGACCTCCTGTAGCTGCTGTGACCGCCTGTAGTGACCACCTGTAGCTGCTGTGACCTCCTGTAGCTGCTGTGACCACCTGTAGCTGCTGTGACCACCTGTAGCGACCACCTGTAGTGACCACCTGTAGCTGCTGTGACCTCCTGTAGTGACCGCCTGTAGCTGCTGTGACCACCTGTAGTGACCACCTGTAGCTGCTGTGACCACCTGTAGTGACCACCTGTAGCTGCTGTGACCACCTGTAGTGACCACCTGTAGCTGCTGTGACCACCTGTAGTGACCACCTGTAGCTGCTGTGACCACCTGT
>NW_013957321.1:2942-3611 GCF_001266775.1 Austrofundulus limnaeus
CTCCTGTAGTGACCACCTGTAGTGACCACCTGTAGCTGCTGTGACCACCTGTAGTGACCACCTGTAGTGACCACCTGTAGCTGCTGTGACCACCTGTAGTGACCGTCTGTAGCTGCTGTGACCACCTGTAGTTGCTGTGACCGTCTGTAGCTGCTGTGACCACCTGTAGCTGCTGTGACCACCTGCTGTGACCTCCTGTAGCTGCTGTGACCTCCTGTAGTGACCTCCTGTAGCTGCTGTGACCTCCTGTAGCTACTGTGACCTCCTGTAGCTGCTGTGACCTCCTGTAGCTGCTGTGACCTCCTGTAGTGACCACCTGTAGTGACCACCTGTAGCTGCTGTGACCACCTGTAGTGACCACCTGTAGTGACCACCTGTAGTGACCTCCTGTAGCTGCTGTGACCACCTGTAGTGACCACCTGTAGTGACCTCCTGTAGCTGTTGTGACCTCCTGTAGTGACCACCTGTAGTGACCACCTGTAGTTGCTGTGACCGTCTGTAGCTGCTGTGACCACCTGTAGTGACCACCTGTAGGTGCTGTGACCGCCTGTAGCTGCTGTGACTACCTGTAGTGACCACCTGTAGCTGCTGTGACCGCCTGTAGTGACCACCTGTAGCTGCTGTGACCGCCTGTAGTGACCACCTGTAGCTGCTGTGACCGCCTGTAGT
>NW_013957321.1:4611-4833 GCF_001266775.1 Austrofundulus limnaeus
GACCACCTGTAGTGACCACCTGTAGGTGCTGTGACCACCTGTAGGTGCTGTGACCACCTGTAGGTGCTGTGACCACCTGTAGCTGCTGTGACCTCCTGTAGTGACCACCTGTAGGTGCTGTGACCTCCTGTAGGTGCTGTGACCACCTGTAGGTGCTGTGACCACCTGTAGGTGCTGTGACCACCTGTAGGTGCTGTGACCTCCTGTAGTGACCACCTGTAG
>NW_013957322.1:0-703 GCF_001266775.1 Austrofundulus limnaeus
ATTTAGATAATTTTTTCTCCAAAACAATAAAAGGTGACAACAAAGTCTCTTTAGGTTATGTTAAAGAATGACTTGTACTATGATTAGAATAAATATTTCATATTTCACTGTAGAATTTTGAAAATACTCAAAGTCAAAATACCTCATTTTGAACATCCAGAATTGGTGTTTTTGTTGTCATATTTAGATAATTTTTTCTCCAAAACAATAAAAGGTGACATCAAAGTCTCTTTAGTTTATGTTAAAGGATGACTTGTACTATAACTAGAATAAATATTTCATGATTTCACTGTAGAATTTTGGAAATACTCAAAGTCAAAGTATCTCATTTTGAACATCCAGAATTGGGGTTTTTGTCATATTTAGATATATTTTTCTGCAAAACCTTAAAAGGTGACAACAAAGTCTCTTTAGATTATGTTAAAGGATGACTTGTACTATCCCTAGAATAAATATTTCATGATTTTACTGTAGAATTTTGGAAATACTCAAAGTCAAAGTATCTCATTTTGAACATCCAGAATTGTTTTTTTGTTGTCAAATTTAGATATTTTTTTTCTCCAAAACAATAAAAGATGACAACAAAGTCTCTTTGGATTATGTTAAAGGATGACTTGTACTATCCCTAGAATAAATATTTCATGATTTTACTGTAGAATTTTGGAAATACTCAAAGTCAAAGTATCTCATTTTGAACATCCAG
>NW_013957322.1:1524-2093 GCF_001266775.1 Austrofundulus limnaeus
GTTACTGAGTAATGTAGCTCCTTTTTGGTGCACCTACAAAATACTCAGTAGTTTGATCAGTTCCTCTATGATTTATTTAGTATTTACTCATGAGTTACTCAGGTCTTACTAAGTCATAAGTACTCTGTAGTTCCAGAATATGTCCTCTTTGTTGTCCTTAGTAACTACTCAGTACTCAATGAGTACATGAGTAGTTCTTCAGTAGTTGAGCAATCTTATTCTAAAGTGTTATCATTTTCCAAAAACAGAAATAGGAGGAGTCAGTGGGAAGTTGCAGATAGAGCACACTGTTTTCTTTACTCTGATAGGACACTGCTCTACAGTGATCATTTCAGGTGTTAGGACTTGAGAAAGCAGACTGTTTGACCAACATGGTGTTGTGCCAATAATTTTCACCTTTCCAGCTCATCCTAAAAGGATGTATGTACCATTGGCCAACAACAATTAAAGTTGTTTGTTGTCACTGGAGCCACTGGAGAGAGGTGAAAGCAGCTGAACATCTGTACGCGCTGCATGCTCCTTACAAGGCTCTAAAAATGAAATATTGGATTTACTTAACCATGTTATGT
>NW_013957323.1:0-282 GCF_001266775.1 Austrofundulus limnaeus
TCAGAGACAAAGAACGCGTGTTACAACGATGAATCGCCGAATCGCCTCGATAACGACCGAGTTTCTCTGTTGCGAATGTAAACTGTCGCGTCTAGAAATCACGAATCTGTGTCGATTGCCGTGGAATGAGTTGATCGACATGTACGAATTTATGGTAGCGCTCACGGCGTTTCGTCGCAACGTGACGTTCTATTCGAACATGACAGACGGACAACTAAAAGACTTTTACTGTCAGCTGGTGTCGTATTCGACGGCCAAAGTCGTGGCTCTTAACGCGCTCGT
>NW_013957323.1:1147-1913 GCF_001266775.1 Austrofundulus limnaeus
GTACGCGATCGTGTATCCGTCGATCACTGTGTAACCGGGCTCGCGGCGGGTCGTCTCCGCGTCGCGGACGAGCTTGAGAAAACTCCAGTCGCCCAAACTAGTGCGCACCATTCCCGGGCTGGTCGTTCTTTCGAATTCGTACACGGGACCTAAAGTCTTTGTGTACGCGTCTAGCAGCAAGGATTCCTCGTCGCCGCGAAAATACCGGCTCCACGGTCCCCGCTTTGTAGAGTACAAATTCGTAGTCTAGGATAATCTCACCCGCGCGCAGGTCACAGACGCAAGGATGCAGGGCTCTGTAGAACGCCGTTAGGCAGGCGCTAACGTCAAAGTTACGATTCCTCGTGCGCGTGTTAAACGCACGCACGCATTGACCCAACAAAACGGCTTCGTCGAAACACGCCGCGTACACAGATTCGCACTCGCCGGCGGCGCGATCGACGCGCGACATCACCGGACCGAGACCGCGATCGCGTATCGTCAGATTCAGATTATATTGAGGCAGCGGTGTGGAGAGCAACAGGTCCTCGTCGCGTTCGTGATCATCGGCGGTCGCGCCTGTTGCGATCTCTACACTAGGAAAGTAAACGCCGTCGCCTATGCTTCGCTGCTGATGTTTTTCATCGGTGTCGTGCGGAAAGGCTTTCGTGAGCCACGCAATCGTGTGCGTCTCCGGAGTCGGGTCGATTTCCACGCTCAGCGCGTGATGTTGTAAATGCGAGCGATACGTGCGTAAAATACGCACGAGCTTCGGCTCTTCATATCC
>NW_013957323.1:2913-3313 GCF_001266775.1 Austrofundulus limnaeus
AATATATATACACCGTCGTTCGCCAGCTCGCACGGATCGTCACCCGCGCGCACGTAACTGAGAGAGATTTGACGAAGGGCGCAATACGCGCTGACGTGCGACGCCAGCCACAACAACTTGGCTATTTTTATATTATAAAGGGTGGGCGCAACGGTTTTACGCAACTGTTGATCCACGCCGCTGACTAGATCGCATTCGAGCAGCTCCGTGCGCATGCACGCTTGTATCGACGATAACATCTTTGACGCCATCTCGATGGAGAAACCGCATGAGATCAAATGTTTGAACAACACCACGCGATCCGCTACGACGCCGTATCGCGCGTCGTACCTGCGGAGCGGTCCTATCATCACCGTGCACACGAGCGACAACACGGCATTGTTTGTACACGTCCCGGACG
>NW_013957324.1:0-786 GCF_001266775.1 Austrofundulus limnaeus
GACATGTTTTATCTACAGGACACACACACACACATACATGTTGTATCTCCAGGACACACACAGACATGTTGTATCTACAGGACACACACACACACATACATGTTGTATCTCCAGGACACACACAGACATGTTGTATCTACAGGACACACACACACACAGACATGTTGTATCTCCAGGACACACACAGACATGTTGTATCTACAGGACACACACACACACATACATGTTGTATCTCCAGGACACACACAGACATGTTGTATCTACAGGACACACACACACACATACATGTTGTATCTCCAGGACACACACAGACATGTTGTATCTACATGACACACACACACACAGACATGTTGTACCTACAGGACACACACACAGACATGTTGTATCTACAGGACACACACACACAGAGACATGTTGTATCTACAGGACACACACAGACATGTTGTATCTACAGGACACACACACAGAGACATGTTGTATCTACAGGACACACACACAGAGACATGTTGTATCTACAGGACACACACACACAGACATGTTGTATCTACAGGACACACACACACACAGACATGTTGTATCTACAGGACACACACACACAGACATGTTGTATCTACAGGACACACACACACAGAGACATGTTGTATCTACAGGACACACACAGACATGTTGTATCTACAGGACACACACACACAGAGACATGTTGTATCTACAGGACACACACACAAAGACATGTTGTATCTACAGGACACACACACAGAGACATGTTGTATCTACAGGACACACACA
>NW_013957324.1:1786-2447 GCF_001266775.1 Austrofundulus limnaeus
CAGGACACACACACAGACATGTTGTATCTACAGGACACACACACACAGACATGTTGTATCTACAGAACACACACACAGACATGTTGTATCTACAGGACACACACAGACATGTTGTATCTACAGGACACACACAGACATGTTGTATCTGCAGGACACACACAGACATGTTGTATCTACAGGACACACACAAACATGTTGTATCTACAGGACACACACAGACATGTTGTATCTACAGGACACACACAAACATGTTGTATCTACAGGACACACACAGACATGTTGTATCTACACGACACACACACAGACATGTTGTATCTACAGGACACACACACAGACATGTATCTACAGGACACACACAGACATGTTGTAGCTACAGGACACACACACACAGACATGTTGTATCTACAGGACACACACACAGACATGTTGTATCTACAGGACACACACAGACATGTGTCTACAGGACACACACACACACACACAGAGACATGTTGTATCTACAGGACACACACACAGACATGTTGTATCTACAGGACACACACAGACATGTTGTATCTACAGGACACACACACAGACATGTTGTATCTACAGGACACACACAGACATGTATCTACAGGACACACACACAGACATGTTGTATCTAAAGGACACACACAGACAT
>NW_013957325.1:0-727 GCF_001266775.1 Austrofundulus limnaeus
ACTGTAGTGATGAGTCCTATCACTGTAGTGATGAGTCCTATCACTGCATTGATGTGTCCTATTACTGTAGTGATGAGTCATATCACTGCAGTGATGAGTCCTATCCCTGCAGTGATGAGTCCTATCACTGCAGTGATGAGTCCTATCACTGTAGTGATGTGTCCTATCCCTGCAGTGATGAGTCCTATCACTGCAGTGATGAGTCCTATCACTGCAGTGATGTGTCCTATCCCTGCAGTGATGAGTCCTATCCCTGTAGTAATGAGTCCTATACTGTAGTGATGAGTCCTATTACTGTAGCGATGTGTTCTATCACTGTAGTGATGAGTCCTATCACTGCATTGATGTGTCCTATTACTGTAGTGATGAGTCCTATCACTGCAGTGATGAGTCCTATCCCTGTAGTGATGTGTCCTATTACTGTAGTGATGAGTCCTATCACTGTAGTGATGTGTCCTATTACTGTAGTGATGTGTCCTATCCCTGCAGTGATGTGTCCTATCCCTGTAGTAATGAGTCCTTCACTGTAGTGATGAGTCCTATCACTGTAGTGATGAGTCTTATCACTGTAGTGATGTGTCCTATCACTGTGGTGATGAGTCTTATCACTGTAGTGATGAGTCCTATCACTGTAGTGATGAGTCTTATCACTGTAGTGATGAGTCCTATCACTGTAGTGATGAGTCTTATCACTGTAGTGATGTGTCCTATCACTGTGGTGATGAGT
>NW_013957325.1:1727-2447 GCF_001266775.1 Austrofundulus limnaeus
ATGTGTCCTATTACTGTAGTGATGTGTCCTATTACTGTAGTGATGTGTCCTATTACTGTAGTGATGTGTCCTATTACTGTAGTGATGTGTTCTATCACTGCAGTGATGAGTCCTATCCCTGCAGTGATGAGTCCTATCACTGTAGTGATGAGTCTTATCACTGTAGTGATGTGTCCTATTACTGTAGTGATGTGTCCTATTACTGTAGTGATGTGTTCTATCACTGCAGTGATGAGTCCTATCCCTGTAGTGATGTGTCCTATTACTGTAGTGATGTGTCCTATCCCTGCAGTGATGAGTCCTATCACTGTAGTGATGAGTCTTATCACTGTAGTGATGTGTCCTATCACTGTGGTGATGAGTCCTATCACTGTAGTTATGTGTCCTATTACTGTAGTGATGTGTCCTATCACTGTAGTGATGAGTCCTATCACTGTAGTGATGTGTCCTATTACTTGTAGTGATGTGTCCTATTACTTGTATTGATGTGTCCTATTACTGTAGTGATGTGTCCTATTACTGTAGTGATGTGTCCTATTACTGTAGTGATGTGTTCTATCACTGCAGTGATGAGTCCTATCACTGTAGTGATGTGTCCTATTACTTGTAGTGATGAGTCCTATCACTGCAGTGATGAGTCCTATCACTGCAGTGATGAGTCCTATCACTGCAGTGATGTGTCCTATTACTGTAGTGATGTGTTCTATCACTGCAGTGATG
>NW_013957326.1:0-1447 GCF_001266775.1 Austrofundulus limnaeus
TATGTCTATATCTACATGTGCAGATGTTTCCATGTCTATATCTACCTGTGCAGATGTTTCCATGTCTATATCTACCTGTGCAGACGTTTCTATGTATATATCTACCTGTGCAGATGTTTCCATGTCTATTTCTACCTTTGCAGAAGTTTCCATGTCTATATCTACCTGTGCAGATGTTTCCATGCCTATATCTACCTTTGCAGATGTTTCCATGTCTATATCTACCTGTGCAGATGTTTCCATGTCTATATCTACCTGTGCATATGTTGCCATGTCTAGATCTCCCTGTGGAAATGTTGCCATGTCTACTGTATGTCTACCATTGCAGATGTTTCCATGTCTATATCTACCTGTGCAGATGTTTCCACATTTATATCTACCTTTGCAGATGTTTCCATGTTTTTTTCTACCTGTGCAGATGTTTCCATGTTTATATCTACCTGTACAGATGTTTCCATGTTTATATCTACCTGTGCAGATGTTTCCATGTTTATTTCTACCTGTGCAGATGTTTCCATGTTTATTTCTTCCTGTGCAGATGTTTCCACGTCTATATCTACCTGTACAGACGTTTCTATGTCTATATCTACCTGTGCAGATGTTTTCATGTCTATATCTACCTGTGCAGATGTTTCCATGTCTATATCTACCTGTGCAGACGTTTCTATGTCTATATCTACCTGTGCAGATGTTTCCATGTCTATATTTACCTGTGCAGATGTTTCCATGTCTATATCTACCTGTGCAGACGTTTCTATGTCTATATCTACCTGTGCAGATGTTTCCATGTCTATATCTACCTGTGCAGATTTGGTTGTCGCGTCCTGATATGGTGAAACCAACGTCACAGGTGCAGTGTGTTGAGCCCAGAAAATGTGTACAGTTGGAGGGTCGGATGGAGGAGGAAGGAGAGGAAGATGTTGGAGGTGATAGTAGAGAAGGTGACGTTGCTGAGGAAGAGGAAGATGAGGCAGCAGAAATGGTGAAGGACAAAGCAGGTGATGAAAGTGAAGCCAAGGAGCTGGTGGTGACATTCAGGTCTGAGAGAAAAAAAAACAGAACAGAAAAACGATGCTGAACTTGGGACAAGAACATTCTGAAATAGGTGGTAAATGGTCTAAACACTAAATAGACACTAATTGTTGTCCTTACATCTGCACATGGGCTGCTGACCGCTCCACTTCAAAGTGTCCAGACATACACGTGTTCGTGGACCAATTAGCTCATAGCCAGGCTTACACAGGAAGTGTACCTCATGTCCCACCTCAAACACCCGGCCCAGTCTGCGACCGTGAGCCGGGGGGTCAGGCTTTGGGCAAGATTCTAGTAACAGAGAGGGTTCAGAGGTTTTACAAGAAGAAATTTCTTTTTGTCTTCCATCCATCCATCCATCCATCCATCCATCCATCCATCCATCCATCCATCCATCCATCCATCCATCCATCCA
>NW_013957327.1:0-279 GCF_001266775.1 Austrofundulus limnaeus
CCAAAATGCCCTTTAAATGCTGCTTTTATCATTTAGTAATTTTAAATCTCAGATAAACAAAAAAATAAAGAAAGAAGAAAAATGATAATCACCCTGTTCCTTCTTCTACTATCCCACAGAAGTTAGAAAATAATAATAATAATAATAATAATAATAATAATAATTCATTTGTATGTCTAAACGGCCTGTAACCCAGTCTCCAAGTCAGAATGAGACAAATGCTCTGCATCTCATTTCAAAAGGTGAAACAAAGAAGAAGGAGAAAAGAAAGAAGAAAAA
>NW_013957327.1:4697-5047 GCF_001266775.1 Austrofundulus limnaeus
TCCCACAGCATTTAACATTTGTTTACTGTTTGGATCCAATGGGAAACGGAAAGACTTTTGAACTAAGTCTAAATCTGATTGGTTTTCAGTTAAAGACTCATAAAAATCTCGGCTGATGGCAGACCTATCTGTCCATAGAGACAGGACAGCGTCGTCTGTGTAGGTCTCTTGGACCTGTAGTCCTTTCATTACCTGTGGCAGGTAATGTTCTGTATTGGCTGATTGATTCAGCTCACAGAGGCAGGCTGGATCTTGGATCAGAGCCAGATCCACTGGTTGCTCTTCAGTCCTTTCAGCTGGGGCTGGGGGCTTGGGCCCCGATGCCTCATGCTTGTGATTAGCTGTGTTTT
>NW_013957327.1:6047-6667 GCF_001266775.1 Austrofundulus limnaeus
ACAATACACTGTTTTACAAATGTCAAGGTGCCAAACATTGCCCTGTACAGGCTGCTGTGGGATGGGGTAAAGCTTGCAGTGATATTGATGTTAGTTAGTAGGACACATACAAGATATCAAATGAACTTAATTAGCCTAGATTAATGTGGGTGCACATACATCAGGATTCTTATGCTTTATTAAATGATTGACATTTACATTACTCTGAAATCCTATATGTAGTGTCCAGTATAGAAGTATTTTTACATGTGGAATTAATTATGTAACGTTGTATAAAGAAGTTGTCCAGCCTTACTGCCATGTTCAGCTCCTCATTTGCCTGGATAACCATCTGTGACACTTATATTTGCAACTCGCACGGAAGTGAACAATTACATTAATTTCGTCAAGTGTTTCAATGTTTCAAACAGCCAAGTAGTCGGTAAAACATGACAATTCTTTCAGAAGACTCTTTTAAAACCAACTCAGCTGTTAATTCAACACTTTTAAAAAAACTAGATCTTGTTCTTCTTTTTCTAAATAAGCACACAGATTTACAAAAAAAAATTAATTAGAAGTGTAGAGATTACTCCATATAACTTCTCATATTTAACCTAATTAATATCGACTAATATTAATAT
>NW_013957328.1:0-256 GCF_001266775.1 Austrofundulus limnaeus
CAGCTGTTCTTGCCATCTGCTACTGATGGCATTTAGAAAAAGCACACTAGGTATTGACAAGCCTTCAGACTTTAGGAAGTCTTCAAAGGTAAACATGATTCCAACCAACCAATCATGTCTTTAAACAACTATTCCCACAAAAGTCAAAATGGTTAGGAGTAAAACCCTCCCACAAAACACCAAGCTCTCATGTAGTGACTGCAGAGACCACCTTCTCTCACTTTACCACGCCCTTGTTATCGTTGATGTACATTTC
>NW_013957328.1:2866-3135 GCF_001266775.1 Austrofundulus limnaeus
CTCATGTAGTGACTGCAGAGACCACCTTCTCTCACTTTACCACGCCCTTGTTATCGTTGATGTACATTTCCTGCTATTTCTATTTTGAGGTTCAGGCACTTTCCAGACATCTGTATTTTGCTGCTTCCATTGTCACTTGTACAGTCGAGTCAGTTCTCAAGTCGTTTAGGAAAACAAACAAGTGTACAGTCATTTGAAGTCAATGTAGTGTTAACGGAAGCAAAGATGAATGCCGTTCAAGTGTTTTCTTTAGACTACATCATGACACT
>NW_013957328.1:6915-7257 GCF_001266775.1 Austrofundulus limnaeus
ATTTCATAGGTATACACAAGGCTAAATGAGCCGAAATAGCTCAGTTGGGAGAGCGTCAGACTGAAGATCTGAAGGGCCCTGGTTCAATCCCGGGTTTCGGCAGATGTACTTTACTGTCCCTTGGATAGACCACTCTGAGCCATGCTTGTTGTTGCTATTCAAATGGAAAATGACTGCAGCTGTTCTTGCCATCTGCTCCTGATGGCATTTAGAAAAAGCACACTAGGTATTGACAAGACTTCAGACTTTAGGAAGTCTTCAAAGATAAACGTGATTCCAACCAACCAATCACTTCTTTAAACAACTAAACCCACAAAAGTCAAAATGGTTAGGAGTAAACCC
>NW_013957329.1:0-713 GCF_001266775.1 Austrofundulus limnaeus
TTTTCAGTTGTGTCAAATACTTGATAAGATGGCGGGAAGCAGAAATGACCACAACAATATCTACATAACATCACATGAATTGTAAAATCTGTGTGTTATTGTGAGAATATTAACACTAACCCCTAATGCCCACGTTCCTGATTCATTTTTAGGACAGATGGTTCATCTAAAAATAAACACAGCCGACCAACTTTGCAAAATGAAAAGCTACATGTGGGATGAGATGACGAACAGCTCACTGCTTCACATTACAGAAGCATGAGCAGAATAGGTTGTTTGCTTTTAAAACAGAGGACCTATGTACATACTGTATATAATGTAGGTTTAATTGCAGCAGATGATGGGCTCCTCATAATTAACCTTTTGTGAAACACACTATAACCACAGTGACTCCTTATGTAGTTTTGTGAGACCACAGATCATAAAAAAAATATGTCTCAGCCCACATAAGATGCACACATCCTGCAATAATCAATGCCTTAACATTTTTACAAACAAAACATAAAATCAATCAGTTAAAGAACTTAATTTAGTGATTACTTTGTGAGAGTTTCATTAGCATCCATGCAGTGGGTGATTACACATTTTGCTAACAGACAGCTGGAGTTGATGCCAAATAGTGACTGGCTGAATTTGAACTGTGTTGTGAAGTTTCAGCTACTAATGTGTCTATATGTTGTTGTTGTACATATACATCCAACAACAATCTAACC
>NW_013957329.1:1713-2446 GCF_001266775.1 Austrofundulus limnaeus
TCATTCATTCATTCATTCATTCATTTGCATGTTTATTTATTTAATATAAAAACTCAGTGAATTTTCAGGTCAAAGTTATATTTGTTGAGCTTTCATCTGTTGTTTTGAATATGAAAAAAGTTATTATAGTTCTAAAAAATGTGACAATTTGCAGAGTGTTCAGCCAATGTGTGGAATGCTTCTAAAATGTGAACATAAAATAATCTGGTCATAAAACTAAGGTACTGCTGTGACAACAACTATGCAGATTTGAAAGAATATGCTAAAAATATGCTCCTTTTTTCCTCTGTGGTGGCATCAGCCATCTACGGGGTGGTTAGCTGGAGCGGCAGCTTATCTACAGCTGAGAGGAAGTGGCTAGATAAACTAATCAGCAAGGCCAGTTCTGTGCTTGGATGCCACCTCGACACAGTGCAGGTGGTGGGAGACAGATTAACTCTGACTAAAATGACATCATTGATGAACAACGTCTCCCACCCTATGCATGAAGCTGTGACTGAACTGGAGAGCTCCTTCAGCGAAAGACTGCTGCATCCAGCGTCCACAAAGGAGAGTTATCGCAGATCATTCCCACCTGCAACTGTCAGACTTTATAGTCAGCACCAGGCCCAAAAATCACAGTATGTGTTTATAAAAATCACAAGTGTTTACAAAAATCACAATAAATGTTTGCAAAAATCACTATGTTTACAAAAATCACAATAAATGTTTACAAAATTCACAATAAATGTTT
>NW_013957330.1:0-712 GCF_001266775.1 Austrofundulus limnaeus
GTCGGGAAAACGTGGGGGGGCAAATACAGATGCGCTTCTTCTCTTGGAGTCGTGGTCGTCGTTGGGGGAGATATGCGACGAACCCACGCGTCCGATACTATCGTCGGTTATGGGATACGCTTGCGGCCCAATCGTGATAAGATTCCTCCAATGCTTTTGCGTACGTCCAAACGCTAGAAGCAACGCGATGCCACATTGTCGTCGGTGGTATGTAACAGTCCAGAGGATCGCGTTTCCCGTCGCACATAAACATGCGACCGAGGACACGTTCTTTCTGCTTACACTTGATGGGTTTCAGTATGGGCTCGGGGTCCGGCCACACAGAGCCGGCTCGGGCCCCGTTCGTCGCGTCGTGGTCGGGCAAAAGCAGGGTGGGCGAGCGTAAGATGAGCCTCTGCTGTTGGAGACGTGGTCGGATGCGCGTCCGTTGCCAGAGCCGGCTCGGGCCCCGTTCGTCGCGTCGTGGTCGGGAAAAAGCAGGGTGGGCGAGCGTAAGATGAGCCTCTGCTGTTGGAGACGTGGTCGGACGCACGTCCGTTGCCAGAGCCGGCTCGGGCCCCGTTCGTCGCATCGTGGTTGGGCAAAAGCTGGGTGGGCGAGCGTAAGATGAGCCTCTGCTGTTGGAGACGTGGTCAGACGCGCGTCCGTTGCCAGACGGGGGGGGGGGCAAATAAAGATGCGCTTCTGCTGTTGGAGACTTGGTCGGGAATTT
>NW_013957330.1:1712-2446 GCF_001266775.1 Austrofundulus limnaeus
GCCCGACCACGACGCGAAGCACGTGGCCCACGGCGGCTTGAGCAACAGACACCCGTCTATAGTTTCCCCTACGTTTCCCTACATTTGCCCGACCACGACGCGAAGCATGGGGCCCGAGCTGGCTCTGGCAACGGACGCGCGTCTGACCACGTCTCCAACAGCAGAGGCTCATCTTACGCTCGCCCACCCTGCTTTTGCCCAACCACGACACGACAAACGGGGCCCGAGCCGGCTCTGGCAACGGATATCGCGTCGTGGTCGGGCAAAAGCAGGGTGGGCGAGCGTAAGATGAGCCTCTGCTGTTGGAGACGTGGTCGGACGCGCGTCCGTTGCCAGAGCCGGATCGGGCCCCGTTCGTTGCATCGTGGTTGGGCAAAAGCAGGGAAACGTAGGGGAGACTATAGATGGGCGTCTGTTGCTCGAGCCGCCGTGGGCCACGTGCTTCGCGTCGTGGTCGGTCAAACGTGGGGGGGGGGGAATACAGATGCGCTTCTGCTGTTGGAGACGTGGTCGGGAAATTATAGAAGGGCGTCTGTTGCTCGAGCCGCCGTGGGCCCCGTGCTTTGCGTCGTTGTCGGGCAAACGTAGGGAAACGTAGGGGAAACTATAGATGTGCGTCTGTTGCTCGAGCCGCCGTGGGCCCCGTGCTTTGCGTCGTTGTCGGGCAAACGTAGGGAAACGTAGGGGAAACTATAGATGTGCGTCTGTTGCTCGAGCCGCCGTGGGCCCCGTGC
>NW_013957331.1:0-580 GCF_001266775.1 Austrofundulus limnaeus
ATTCCTTCCAGTTCAAAGGTAAATTTCCCTCCTCCTAACTTTTATTAAACAATTGTAATATTATATCTTTAGATTTTTCTCTGAGTTGCCTTATCATTCTATAGCAAACTTGAGCTTTACCAGGTGCTGTATTTTTAGTCTTCTTAAGTTCATAATTCAGTTCAGCTTTTGTAAACCCAACATTCAACAAATCTGGTTCTTCAACGCTCTGTAATAATTCTTTGTATTTAATTTTTCTATTTTCTCTTCCTTTTCTTCCCTCTTCACTAATATTATTGGAACTATGAATTTTACTAAATGTTCTTGCCAATATTTCAACTTTGTTTTCATCTCTTATTATATTTGTATTATCTATTTTTAATGTAGGATATTCAAAGTCTCTCTTTATGCCACTCATTCTTTTAATTATTTCCCTTTTTTTTCAGTTCTTGTTTCTCTCCCTATCGAACTACAAAAATTTCTCCATTATTCTCTTTTTGCATTGTTTATAATTCTCCTTACCATTGCTTGCTTTCTTCTATAATCAATTAAATTCTTATGAATTGGACCTTTTAGTACCATAAAAGCTTTATTTCTTAAG
>NW_013957331.1:1580-2446 GCF_001266775.1 Austrofundulus limnaeus
ATATTGAGGAGGGATTTTTAAGGAACTGTTTAATCCAATTTATTTTGAACGTATTGTTTAAGGTCGCAAAGTCAAGAAAATTTAGGCCACCAAGTTCATATGAGTTCATTAAAACTGATTTTCTGATATAATGAATCCTATTTTTCCATACAAATTTATATAGTGTTTTATCAATGAGATCAGCTGTCTGCTTGTTTACAGAAAGAGACAAAGCTGGATAAATTTAACAGGAGATGCCTTCTGCTTTTAATAAAACTCTTCCTCTAATTGTTAAATCCCTCTGAAGCCAAGAACTCAGTTTTTTTGTACATTACCTATAATGGGGTTGAAGTTCAGAGCACATCTAGTGTTTTGATCTTTGTTGATTGTTATGCTGAGATAGGTGACAGAGTGTTTTACAGGAATATTATGAATGGAGGTCATGTTACAGTTTTTTAGAGCTAAAAGTTCACATTTATTAATGTTAAGGTAGAGTCCAGATGCTCTAGAAAGTTTCTCAACTATTGTAATGGCTAAAGAAACTTGAGAGGCATCTTTTAAAAATAAAGTGGTATCGTCTGCTAATTGACTAATTATAATTTCGTTTTCAGCAACAGTGATACCTTTGAGATGGTTAAGTTGAACAAAATCTGAAAGTAATTGAGTGCAAAGCAAGAAGAGGTACGGAGAGACTGAACAACCTTGTCTGACGCCACGTTTTAAGTCAAATCTGGGAGAAGTACCTGTACCAAGTTTGATTGAGCAATTAGCATTTTATACATGGTTTTGATTGATGAACAAAAGTAAGGGCCAAAACCAAATTTATTTAATGTCTGAAATATAAAGTTGTGTTCAATGGTGTCAAAAGCTTTACGGAAATCTAGAAA
>NW_013957332.1:0-248 GCF_001266775.1 Austrofundulus limnaeus
ACCGCAGCATGGTACTAACACAACAGACCCTGAACGCACCGCAGCATGGTACTAACTCTAACACAACAGACCCTGAACGCACCACAGCATGGTACTAACACACTAACACAACAGACCCTGAATGCACCGCAGCATGGTACTAATACAACAGACCCTGAACGCACCGCAGCATGGTACTAACACTTAACACAACAGACCCTGAACGCACCGCAGCATGGTACTAACACACTAACACAACAAACCCTGAA
>NW_013957332.1:2619-3223 GCF_001266775.1 Austrofundulus limnaeus
CGCACTGCAGCATGGTACTAACACTAACACAACAGACCCTGAACGCACCGCAGCATGGTACTAACACACTAACACAACAGACCCTGAACGCACCGCAGCATGGTACTAACACACTAACACAACAGACCCTGAACACACCACAGCATGGTACTAACACTAACACAACAAACCCTGAACGCACCACAGTATGGTACTAACACTAACACAACAGACCCTGAACGCACTGCAGCATGGTACTAACACACTAACACAACAAACCCTGAATGCACCGCAGCATGGTACTAACACACTTACTCAACAGACCCTGAACGCACTGCAGCATGGTACTAACACACTAACACAACAAACCCTGAATGCACCGCAGCATGGTACTAACACACTTACTCAACAGACCCTGAACGCACCGCAGCATGGTACTAACACACTAACACAACAAACCCTGAATGCACCGCAGCATGGTACTAACACACTTACTCAACAGACCCTGAACGCACCGCAGCATGGTACTAACACACTAACACAACAAACCCTGAATGCACCGCAGCATGGTACTAACACACTTACTCAACAGACCCTGAACGCACCGCAGCATGGTACTAACACA
>NW_013957332.1:4223-4816 GCF_001266775.1 Austrofundulus limnaeus
ACACACACACACACACACACACACACACACACGTAAACCCAGCTGTTTGACACACAGCCCTCATTTGTTGCAGTGTCCAGCCCCAAGACCTGTGTGATTGGTCCAGGCCTGGTGCCAGGGGCGGGGCTTAACCAGGAGAACCAGGACGGGGAGGAGGAGCCTGTCATCACGGTGGCCCCCCCTCAGAGGGCGTTCAGCACGCTGCCGTCTGTGGACAGCGCCGTGGAGTCGTGGGACGGGTCCAACATGGACAGCAGCTTCACCACCTCAGGTCCGACCGTTAAGCTCCGCCTTAAATCCTCCCATAATCACCTCCACCTAAACCTGCCCTCTCTCCCTGTAGCTCCGCCTTTTCAGTCGTCTCCGTTCAGTTTCCACGAGTGGCGCAACCAGAAGACGACCAACAGCCAGACGCTGTCCTCTGGCCGGCAGAGAGCCAATCCACTGTCAGACCTGGGGCTGAGTGACGACGACTGGGACCACCCACCGCTTGGAGGGTGAGACGGCTTTCTTTGTCGGGGTTCTGGTTTGTGTTCAGATCGGTTGCAGGTCACACACACACACACACACACACACACACACACACACACACA
>NW_013957333.1:0-566 GCF_001266775.1 Austrofundulus limnaeus
CTTTTAATTATTGGGAGATGTACATTTATTTCATGGTGTTTTTATTTATTTAATTTTGTCACCTGTGACCAAATATGAAAGTTGAAAACCAAATTAATGGTTTACTTCATTTTTTTAAACAAACATGTCTGCACGGCGAGGCTGGTGTGAAATTCCAGGGATCTGATTGGTCGCACCTGATGATGTGTTTGAGCTCACACACGTTTTCAATTTGTTCTGATTAGAGGCTCCACATGGTGCTCAGTAGTAGATCTTTCTGCTAATTGTGTGGAGGTGAAAACAAGTTTAAACTCAACAAATGAACTTATTTCAGAGACTTTAGAACTGTTTTGTGTCAGGATGAGTTCAGTTATGGATCTGACAAAGGAGCTGCCTGCTGACATGGACCTGACCACTGAGGTTTTTCTCAGCAGTCCTACCATCCAACAGGTAATATTTTATTTTATTTATTTTTTGTTTGATACGATGTAGCTGTACTTGTAACGCTTAATTTAACCTGATGAGAAGGACTAAAATAAACATGTTTGTCAGGCCGAGCAGCCGATGATTCAGATCTACCTCAGACT
>NW_013957333.1:1566-2445 GCF_001266775.1 Austrofundulus limnaeus
CCAGCACCTGTATATCCTGGTCTCAGATTCTTCTCAGGCTAAGAGTCAGTGACCTTTTTTGCTGACTTAAATGTCAGCAGGGTTTATCACTTAACAGTTTCTCTTAAAATTTCTCTCAAAGTTTAAGATGAGGACAAAATCTGTTTAGACTTAATCATTCTTGCTGGATAGTTTATCAAATATATTCTCCTTAACCCAGTTTTGGCACCAAGAGAGCTGTTTATCTGTCTGGATAAACATGTTACAGGCTACAACTGGTGAGAGGTAATGTCAGACTCCTCTGATGTTAAGCTTTTGGTAAAACTAGTTTTTACAAAGAACTAGAAAATAAATCAAAATTTCCTCACAGGATGGTTTTTTCTACCAAAACTAAGTTCAGTTAGCTAGTCCAGGGAATCCAACAACTAGCTTAATGTTAGCTAAAATTGAAGTTCAGTGATGACTTTAAATTTATTATTGGGGTGTTTTAAACAGTTAAATGGTTTTAATGACAAGAATGAGGAAACTGAAGCTAGTAAATCAAAGAAATTGGTCAGTTCAAATAAAGTACTACTTGTAGTATTAACAATAAAATATTTTTAGTTTCAAAATTTTCTTTATAAAAACAGTGCTTCATGGGCAGAGAACTTTTATCAACAATGCCACTTGAAATTAAATTTAAGACAACTTTATGTTAGAAACACAATGAGGGAAAAACAAGAACAATTGTCTCTTAAATTATTCATGTTATATTTTCTTGACTTATAGCTGACTGACTTCAGGTGGCAGTAAAATAAACCCAATTAATCCATCTCCATGTCTGTTGATGTAGGAGCTGAAAGAGGTTATTAAATCTGTTCACTGTGTAGTTAATATTTTAAACATGCAGTTGCTTGGCAC
>NW_013957334.1:0-480 GCF_001266775.1 Austrofundulus limnaeus
CTCCGTGTTCCTGCATGCACGCTGTACTCCCGCACCATTTTGTCCATCATATCCACACCACACTTTGCCTTGTTATATTGTGTGATGGTGTTTGGCTTTCTTCTGTTGGTATACTCAGTCTCAACCACGCTGTGCATGCTGCTGAGAACGTAAACGACCTTCTTCCTTTTGGGCACATACACAGTCAGCGTGGCATAAGAGGTTGAAAACACCTGAGTGGTGAATTCTGCACGATCATTACATTTTGTGGATTGTGGAATTTCCCTTCGACACTTGTTGACTGTGCCGAGGATGGTGGTTTTCCGGCTACGCAGTCGTTGAGCAAGTGAGATTGATGTGAAGAAATTGTCCGTGGTTACAGTTCTGCCCTTGTCCATGAACGGTTCCATCAGCCTCATTACTACATTGTCGGACAGTCTCTCCCCGCTGGGACGACTGGGGTCCTTGCCAAGATATGGGAAGACATTGCAGATGTACTTT
>NW_013957334.1:2750-3150 GCF_001266775.1 Austrofundulus limnaeus
GTTCAAATTGTATTTTATTTTTAAATGTAAACTGTTCTATGAAAAAACTTTTATTTGTTCTTTGTTAAGTAAAAATATTGTTAACTCAAATTTTGATGCTTTATTTTCACAATTTTGGACAAAACTTGTGTATTTGATAGTAGTCCTAAAGCCACGAGCCATTAGCATTAGCATTATTAGCATTAGCCTATACGGCTAATGCTAGAGCCCATACGGCTAATAGATACATGTATACTTGCTAATAGCTCATGTACACAGTGTATGTAGACTAGCTGGTGGTGCTAAAGCCTATATGGCTAAAGGGTACGTGTACGCTTGCTACAAGCTCATGTACGTAGTACTCCTAAAGCCCATGTGGCTAAGGGGTACGTGTACGCTTGGACAAGCTCGTGTACGTAGT
>NW_013957334.1:4150-4715 GCF_001266775.1 Austrofundulus limnaeus
ACTGTAGTTCTGTTTATTTGTTCAAAATAAAGCTTTAAGTTGCTGACTAAATGAAGTCTCAGTAATGTGTTTCTCAATCTCCTTGATATAAAATCATTTTTGGTACAGGGTAAAACAAGATTTGTCATGTTGGGTGGAAGTTTTGTGGTAAAGTAGAAGACTTGAAATTTGAGGGGAGGATAGAGTGGTAGACTGACACACTGTGTGGGTGCTGCAGAAAGTCAGGTGCTACAAGTCTGTTCTTGTGATGACTGACTTGAGTTGGAATCTAACACTTTGATTTATTGATTTGTATGTACTTTAACTCTTACTGCTATTTTTGAAATATTGGCCATGACTGGAGGAATGAGCTTGTGATTTGAGGTTGGAATAGATCAAGTCCTTTTGCTCTCTCCCTTCTTTCCCCCAAAAGAATGAAGTCTTTCTTTGGTCAGAACTTTAAGTTATTGAACATATTTAGTTTTTCATTTCAGTGTTTAAATTTAGGAGAACTACAACTACCATAAGTCTGATTTAGGGTAATATAATGTTTGACAAAATATGACAGAGGCATTTAATGTGGGCT
>NW_013957335.1:0-608 GCF_001266775.1 Austrofundulus limnaeus
ATTTATAAACACTTTTAAAACGTTTACAAAAGGCCGAGTCAGCATTCAGGCAAGCATTTAAAAACTGCTGCAGTAAAATAATGTGTACGACCAACAATACGGGTGCAGAAAAAACCCACCAAGAAACAGCAACAAAAAAAATCTGACATCGTATCTAAACTGTTTGTACCATTTTCTGCTGCAGCCTGAACTACAAAAACACAATCCTGGCATCTTTTACACGTCATCAGTCTGATTCCTCTGAAGAACAGTTTGATGATGATTATTAATAAAAACACAACATGTCGTCCAGACAGAAAGAAAAGTTCCCATCATGGGGAAATGTCATTCTGCTGCACTTGTGAAAGTAAAACTCAGTTCTGAGTTTCACATTCACAGACAGGACACGGTAAATAAAAGAAAGAAACAAAGAAAAGTTCCCAAACTTTTCCCAAACAGAAACTCCCTGTGTACGGAGAACAGAAACTGACATAATTAATAGGAAAAGCAGAAATATATTAGTAGACCAATAAATAAAAAAATGCCTCAATTAAATTAAAAAAGAACTTTACCTCGTGTTTCATAATTTAATTGACCTTCGTATTTATTTTTTTACGATAATTTTACAT
>NW_013957335.1:1608-2444 GCF_001266775.1 Austrofundulus limnaeus
CTTTTGCTCCTTTCATCTACCACTTGGCTTTGGCTAACATTTTGTTTATTTTTAATATTTAATTAGGTTTAGCAAGCTTGTTGCTATTTCAGGTCAAATTTGCTACTATGAGCTAGCTTTTTACTTTTTGTTTTTAATTAAGTTTTAGTTACATTTAGTGAAACTTTGTAAAAAAAACATTTAGCTTCCATTTTGCTATTGTAGCTTTGTAGTGTTTTGCTAATTTCAGCTGCCATTTGGCTTTTGCTAGCACATACCAAGCTTTTTGCTATTTTAGCTGAAATTTGCTATTTTTAGCTTTCAGCTATAGTATTTTATTAACTTTTAGCTACGTTAAACCTTTTGCATATTTTAGAAGGAGTTAACAAATTTAAGCAACTAATTTGCTTCCTGTAGCTTTTAGCTACTCCTTTGCTACTTTCAACTTTGGCTTTTGCTAACATTTTGTTTATTTTTAGAATTTAGTTAGGTTTAGCTACCTTTTTGCTAATTTGGCTCAAATTTGCTATTTTTAGCTTTCAGCTATAGTGTTTTTATTAACTTTTAGCTACATTAAACCTTTTGCATATTTTAGAAGGAATTAACAAATTTAAGCAACTAATTTGCTTCCTGTAGCTTTTAGCTACTCCTTTGCTACTTTCAACCTTGGCTTTTGCTAACATTTTGTTTATTTTTAGAATTTAGTTAGGTTTAGCTAGCTTTTTTCTATTTTGGCTCAAATTTACTATTTTTAGCTTTCAGCTATAGCTATTTTATTATTTTTAATGAACGTTTAGTTACATTAAACCTTTTGCATATTTTAGAAGGAATTAACAAATTTAAGCAACTAATTTGCT
>NW_013957336.1:0-403 GCF_001266775.1 Austrofundulus limnaeus
ACTTCTGGAGGTGGCAGTGTGGGGTGTTGATGGCAGTGTGGGGTGTTGATGGTAGTGTGGGGTGTTGATGGCAGTGTGGGGTGTTGATGGCAGTGTGGGGTGTAGGAGGTAGTGTGGGGTGTTGATGGCAGTGTGGGGTGTTGATGGTAGTGTGGGGTGTTGATGGTGGCAGTGTGGGGTGTTGATGGTAGTGTGGGGTGTAGGTGGCGGTGTGGGGTGTTGATGGAAGTGTGGGGTGTTGATGACAGTGTGGGGTGTTGATGGCAGTGTGGGGTGTTGATGGTAGTGTAGGGTGTTGATGGTAGTGTGGGCTGTTGATGGTAGTGTGGGGTGTTGATGGCAGTGTGGGGTGTTGATGGTAGTGTAGGGTGTTGATGGCAGTGTGGGGTGTTGGTGGTGGCAG
>NW_013957336.1:1403-2444 GCF_001266775.1 Austrofundulus limnaeus
GATGGTGGCAGTGTGGGGTGTTGATGGTAGTGTGGGGTGTTGATGGTGGCAGTGTGGGGTGTTGATGGTAGTGTGGGGTGTTGATGGCAGTGTGGGGTGTTGATGGTAGTGTGGGGTGTTGATGGTGGCAGTGTGGGGTGTTGATGGTAGTGTGGGGTGTTGATGGCAGTGTGGGGTGTTGATGGTAGTGTAGGGTGTTGATGGTAGTGTGGGCTGTTGATGGTAGTGTGGGGTGTTGATGGCAGTGTGGGGTGTTGATGGTAGTGTAGGGTGTTGATGGCAGTGTGGGGTGTTGATGGTAGTGTAGGGTGGTGATGGTAGTGTGGGCTGTTGACGGTAGTGTGGGGTGTTGATGGCAGTGTGGGGTGTTGATGGTAGTGTAGGGTGTTGATGGCAGTGTGGGGTGTTGATGGTAGTGTAGGGTGGTGATGGTAGTGTGGGCTGTTGACGGTAGTGTGGGGTGTTGATGGCAGTGTGGGGTGTTGATGGTAGTGTAGGGTGTTGATGGTAGTGTGGGCTGTTGACGGTAGTGTGGGGTGTTGATGGCAGTGTGGGGTGTTGATGGTAGTGTAGGGTGTTGATGGCAGTGTGGGGTGTTGATGGTAGTGTAGGGTGTAGGTGGCAGTGTGGGGTGTAGGTGTCAGTGTGGGGTGTTGATGGAAGTGTGGGGTTTTGATGGTAGTGTGGGGTGTTGATGGTAGTGTGGGGTGTTGATGGTAGCGTAGGGTGTTGATGGCAGTGTGGGGTGTTGATGGTAGTGTAGTGTTTAGGTGGCAGTTTGGGGTGTAGGTGTCAGTGTGGGGTGTTGATGGAAGTGTGGGGTGTTGATGGTAGTGTGGGGTGTTGATGGTAGTGTGGGGTGTTGATGGCAGTGTGGGGTGTTGATGGTAGTGTAGGGTGTTGATGGCAGTGTGGGGTGTTGATGGTAGTGTAGGGTGTAGGTGGCAGTGTGGGGTGTAGGTGTCAGTGTGGGGTGTTGATGGAAGTGTGGGGTTTTGATGGTAGTGTGGGGTGTTGATGGTAGTGTGGGGTGTTGATGGC
>NW_013957337.1:0-1444 GCF_001266775.1 Austrofundulus limnaeus
ACTTACTTACAGACTTACTTACTTACAGACTTACTTACAGGCTGACTTACTTACAGACTGACTTACTTACAGACTGACTTACTTACAGACTTACTTACAGGCTGACTTACAGGCTGACTTACAGACTGACTTACAGACTGACTTACAGACTGACTTACTTACAGACTTACTTACAGACTGACTTACAGACTGACTTACTTACAGACTTACTTACAGACTTACTTACTTACAGACTTACTTACAGGCTGACTTACTTACAGACTGACTTACTTACAGACTGACTTACTTACAGACTTACTTACTTACAGACTTACTTACTTACAGACTTACTTACAGACTTACTTACAGGCTGACTTACTTACAGACTGACTTACTTACAGACTGACTTACTTACAGACTTACTTACAGGCTGACTTACAGGCTGACTTACAGACTGACTTACAGGCTGACTTACAGGCTGACTTACTTACAGACTGACTTACTTACAGACTGACTTACTTACAGACTTACTTACAGGCTGACTTACTTACAGGCTGACTTACTTACAGGCTGACTTACTTACAGACTTACTTACAGGCTGACTTACAGACTTACTTATAGGCTGACTTACAGGCTGACTTACAGGCTGACTTACAGGCTGACTTACAGGCTGACTTACAGGCTGACTTACAGACTGACTTACAGGCTGACTTACAGGCTGACTTACTTACAGACTGACTTACTTACAGACTGACTTACTTACAGACTGACTTACTTACAGACTTACTTACTTACAGACTTACTTACTTACAGACTTACTTACAGACTTACTTACAGGCTGACTTACAGACTGACTTACAGGCTGACTTACAGGCTGACTTACAGGCTGACTTACTAACAGACTGATTTACTTACAGGCTGACTTACAGACTGACTTACAGGCTGACTTACAGACTGACTTACAGGCTGACTTACAGACTGACTTACAGACTGACTTACAGACTGACTTACAGACTGACTTACAGACTGACTTACAGGCTGACTTACAGGCTGACTTACAGACTTACTTACAGGCTGACTTACAGGCTGACTTACAGGCTGACTTACTTACAGGCTGACTTACAGACTGACTTACAGGCTGACTTACAGACTGACTTACAGACTGACTTACAGACTGACTTACAGGCTGACTTACAGACTGACTTACAGGCTGACTTACAGACTTACTTACAGGCTGACTTACAGGCTGACTTACTTACAGGCTGACTTACAGGCTGACTTACAGACTGACTTACAGACTGACTTACAGACTTACTTACAGGCTGACTTACAGGCTGACTTACTAACAGACTGATTTACTTATAGGCTGACTTACAGACTGACTTACAGACTGACTTACAGACTGACTTACAGACTTACTTACAGACTTACTTACAGACTTACTTACAGACTTACTTACAGACTT
>NW_013957338.1:0-1443 GCF_001266775.1 Austrofundulus limnaeus
ACTTGGACATTAAAGGGACATTTGGACATGTCTCTGGTCCATCACAGGGACACCTGGACATTAAAGGTACACTTGCACATGTCTCTGGTCCATCACAAGGACACTTGGACATTAAAGGGACATTTGGACATGTCTCTGGTCCATCACAGGGACACCTGGACATTAAAGGTACACTTGCACATGTCTCTGGTCCATCACAAGGACACTTGGACATTAAAGGGACATTTGGACATGTCTCTGGTCCATCACAGGGACACCTGGACATTAAAGGTACACTTGCACATGTCTCTGGTCCATCACAAGGACACTTGGACATTAAAGGGACATTTGGACATGTCTCTGGTCCATCACAGGGACACCTGGACATTAAAGGTACACTTGCACATGTCTCTGGTCCATCACAAGGACACTTGGACATTAAAGGGACATTTGGACATGTCTCTGGTCCATCACAGGGACACCTGGACATTAAAGGTACACTTGCACATGTCTCTGGTCCATCACAAGGACACTTGGACATTAAAGGGACATTTGGACATGTCTCTGGTCCATCACAGGGACACCTGGACATTAAAGGTACACTTGCACATGTCTCTGGTCCATCACAAGGACACTTGGACATTAAAGGGACATTTGGACATGTCTCTGGTCCATCACAAGGACACCTGGACATTAAAGGGACATTTGGACATGTCTCTGGTCCATCACAAGGACACTTGGACATTAAAGGGACATTTGGACATGTCTCTGGTCCATCACAAGGACACTTGGACATGTCTCTGGTCCATCACAAGGACACTTGGACATGTCTCTGATCCATCACAGGGACACCTGGACATTAAAGGGACACTTGGACATGTCTCTGATCCATCACAAGGACACCTGGACATTAAAGGGATATTTGGACATGTCTCTGGTCCATCACAGGGACCGGACACTTGGAAATGTCACTGGTCCATCACAGGGACACTTGGACATGTCACTGGTCCATCACAAGGACACCTGGACATTAAAGGGACATTTGGACATGTCTCTGGTCCATCACAGGGACACTTGGACATGTCAATGGTCCATCACAGGGACACTTGGACATGTCACTGGTCCATCACAAGGACACCTGGACATTAAAGGGACATTTGGATATGTCTCTGGTCCATCACAGGGACACTTGGACATGTCACTGGTCCATCACAAGGACACCTGGACGTTAAAGGGACATTTGGACATGTCTCTGGTCCATTATAAGGACACTTGGACATGTCTCTGGTCCATTATAAGGACACCTGCACATTAAAGGGACACTTGGACATGATACTGGTCCATCACAAGGACACCTGGACATTAAAGGGACATTTGGACATGTCTCTGGTCCATCACAAGGACACTTGGACATGTCTCTGGTCCATCACAAGGACACTTGGACATGTCTCTGGTCCATCACAA
>NW_013957339.1:0-1443 GCF_001266775.1 Austrofundulus limnaeus
GAGCAATTTATTGTACAGTAAAAAATGAAGGCTGCAGCTGTGTGGGCTTGCCGAGGCGTTCCTTAATTCAGCCGGGAGGCGACGTGAAGCATCGCGGATGACCTACACAACCTGCATTATGAAAAGAAAATTTGATTTTTTTTTTTTGGGTCTGATTTTGTTTACTTTTATACGCAGCATTAATAATAAAGCAGGAAAAAAATGTCAGCCCGAGGAGAAAAGCCTTCTTTTGTGTGTTGTGAGGACAGAAAACYGGTGAGTCATTTTGCTGAATTTGTTTTTCTTGACTTATAATACATTTAAACATTATTTTAAAGCCATTCTCCAGGTTAGCAAAGCAGCCTGATGTGATGAATTTATAGAGTATTTTCTATGCAGAGACATAAAAGTAAGTAAGAAATAAAACGCTGTGCAGCATGTGCTCCTCCACATTAGATCACATTTTTTTCTGTTGTCTCATAGTAACAGAAAACAAAAAAAAACTGAAGTTCGTCTTTGTTTTTTTTTGTTTGTTTTTGTTTTTTTTTTTTACTTACAGACTCAAGAATCCTTGAACCTTTTTCCCCCCTAAAACCTTTTGCTTTTATAACACGCACACAATTCATCCCAGACAAACACTGTCTGCAGATTTATTTTGGACTTTAAACGGGCAGTTTACAGATTTTGTGAAAATGCTAAAGTTTTTTTGTCTTGCATCCAGAAAAAAAACTGCATTTTAGAATGAAAAAAATCCTGTGTAGAAGATCGAATTAGCCCTCAACCTKGCAACAGCCTCACCTACAATCTAACCTACAACACGTCCAATAATTCTTCTTTTATTTACAATTTGCTTCCAGCAACATTTCTGCACATATTTCATGCTTTGTTTCCTTGTTTTTGTGTATTTTTGTGACAGAGTCGCAGCTAAAGTGTTACCATATCCTTTCTAGCAACGGCACCATGTTTATAAGGTTATTTTTTTAGAAAAGGCGATAAAGGAGCTCCTCGTCTTTAAGGCTGAGCTGGGTCACCCTACGAAGGAAGCTCACATTCATCGCCTGCATCCAAGATACTTTCAGTCCTGATCCAAAACCTCATGACCACMGGTGGGACTAAAACCAGCACTTTCAACACAATTTGATAAAACATTTTTAAAAAAATGGTAACTCTGCAGTTCGGTAGATCAAAATAAAAAAAAAATTAAGATATGTGCGTTTCTTTCCAGTAAGAAACATGAGGACSTTGTTCTTTTTTTCACGACGTGTAATTATTAAACACGTTAACTTTTACTTTCTCAGTAAACAAACATGAAAGATTTCTAACACTTTGAACGTGGCTCTGAAAAACCTTTTGTCTCAGCTGACATTTTTCTTTAGAAACTGAGGAAAGAGATCAATACAGCCTCAGAGGTGTGGATGCATCATTTAAAACAACCTGAGGACAGAAAGTCAACAAAAAAAAAAA
>NW_013957340.1:0-292 GCF_001266775.1 Austrofundulus limnaeus
GGTGAGGACATGTGGACAGTCTGTCCTCCAGCAGGGTGAGGACATGTGGACAGTTTGTCCTCCAGCAGGGTGAGGACATGTGGACAGTCTGTCCTCCAGCAGGGTGAGGACATGTGGACAGTCTGTCCTCCAGCAGAGTGAAGACATGTGGACAGTTTGTCCTCCAGCAGGGTGAGGACATGTGGACAGTCTGTCCTCCAGCAGGGTGAGGACATGTGGACAGTCTGTCCTCCAGCAGAGTGAAGACATGTGGACAGTTTGTCCTCCAGCAGGGTGAGGACATGTGGACAGT
>NW_013957340.1:5461-5796 GCF_001266775.1 Austrofundulus limnaeus
CAGTTTGTCCTCCAGCAGAGTGAGGACAGTTTGTCCTCCAGCAGAGTGAAGACATGTGGACAGTTTGTCCTCCAGTAGAGTGAGGACATGTGGACAGTTTGTCCTCCAGCAGAGTGAGGACATGTGGACAGTTTGTCCTCCAGCAGAGTGAGGACAGTTTGTCCTCCAGCAGAGTGAAGACATGTGGACAGTTTGTCCTCCAGTAGAGTGAGGACATGTGGACAGTCTGTCCTCCAGCAGAGTGAGGACATGTGGACAGTCTGTCCTCCAGCAGAGTGAGGACATGTGGACAGTCTGTCCTCCAGCAGAGTGAAGACATGTGGACAGTTTGTCCT
>NW_013957340.1:8376-8590 GCF_001266775.1 Austrofundulus limnaeus
ATGTCCTCCAGCAGAGAGAGGACATGTGGACAGTTTGTCCTCCAGCAGAATGAGGACATGTGGACAGTTTGACCTCCAGCAGAGTGAGGACATGTGGACAGTATGTCCTCCAGCAGCAGAGTGAGGACATGTGGACAGTCTGTCCTCCAGCAGAGTGAGGACATGTGGACAGTCTGTCCTCCAGCAGAGTGAGGACATGTGGACAGTCTGTCCT
>NW_013957340.1:12686-12894 GCF_001266775.1 Austrofundulus limnaeus
ACCTCCAGCAGAGTGAGGACATGTGGACAGTATGTCCTCCAGCAGCAGAGTGAGGACATGTGGACAGTATGTCCTCCAGCAGCAGAGTGAGGACATGTGGACAGTTTGTCCTCGAGCAGAGTGAGGACATGTGGACAGTCTGTCCTCCAGCAGAGTGAGGACATGTGGACAGTCTGTCCTCCAGCAGAGTGAGGACATGTGGACAGTC
>NW_013957341.1:0-1075 GCF_001266775.1 Austrofundulus limnaeus
CCCCTGAGGTTAATATTAGTCAGGTGTGTACCCCTGAGGTTAGTATTAAAGTCAGGTGTGTACCCCTGAGGTTAATATTAGTCAGGTGTGTACCCCTGAGGTGTGTATTAGAGCCAGGTGTGTACCCCTGAGGTTAATATTAGTCAGGTGTGTACCCCTGAGGTGTGTATTAGAGCCAGGTGTGTACCCCTGAGGTTTGTATTAGAGTCAGGTGTGTACCCCTGAGGTGTGTATTAGAGCCAGGTGTGTACCCCTGAGGTTAATATTAGTCAGGTGTGTACCCCTGAGGTGTGTATTAGAGCCAGGTGTGTACCCCTGAGGTTAGTGTTATAGTCAGGTATGTACCTCTGACGTTAGTATTAAAGTCAGGTATGTACCTCTGAGGTTAGTATTAAAGTCAGGTATGTACCTCTGAGGTTAGTATTAAAGTCAGGTGTGTACCTCTGAGGTTTGTATTAGAGCCAGGTGTGTACCCCTGAGGTTAGTGTTAGAGTTAAGTATGTACCTCTGAGTTTAGTTTTATAGTCAGGTGTGTACCTCTGAGGTTAGTATTAAAGTCAGGTGTGTACCTCTGAGGTTTGTATTAGAGCCAGGTGTGTATCCCTGAGGTTAGTGTTAGAGTTAAGTATGTACCTCTGAGGTTAGTATTATAGTCAGGTATGTACCTCTGAGATTTCTCTTAGACTCGGGTGTGTACCTCTGAGGTTAGTATTAGAGTCAGGTGTGTACCACTGAGGTTAGTATTAGCGTCATTTGTGTACCTCTGAGGTTAGTATTACAGTCGAATATGTACCTCTGAGGTTTCTATCAGAGTCAGGTATGTACCTCTGAGGTTAGTATTAGAGTCAGGTGTGTACAGCTGAGGTTAGTATGACAGTCGAATATGTACCTCTGAGGTTAGTATTACAGTCGAATATGTACCTCTGAGGTTTCTATCAGAGTCAGGTATGTACCTCTGAGGTAAGTATTAGAGTCAGGTGTATACAGCTGAGGTTTGTATGACAGTCAAATATGTACCTCTGAGGTTAGTATGACAGTCAGATATGTACCTCTGAGGTTTCTATCAGAGTCAGGT
>NW_013957341.1:2075-2443 GCF_001266775.1 Austrofundulus limnaeus
AAAGAAAGAAAGAAAGAAAGAAAGAAAGAAAGAAAGAAACTATTTACAAGCTGTCCCTGTAGCAAGATGCTACGTAGGCACAGGTGGAGTCTCCGGTGTGTGGAGGCTCCGGTGTGTGGGGGACCTCTCAGATCTTCAGAAGCCCACGGTGCTGCCATCAGGTGAACGCCGACAAACCTGAAGGAGGAGAATGTAGTTGGTTAATCATCATTCAACCTCCGTCTTTTCACACTAACCTGNAACCTCAGAGGTACACACCTGACTCTAATACTAACCTCAGAGGTGCATACCTGACTGTAATACTAACCTCAGAGGTACATACTTAACTCTTAACACTAACCTCAGGGGTACACACCTGACTCTAATAC
>NW_013957342.1:0-918 GCF_001266775.1 Austrofundulus limnaeus
TTCCAGTTTTGAAATTATTTTTTTAGTTTCGAATCTCTGCTTTTCATTTTCAAAAACTTTTTATTTTGAATAAACTTTATGGCACCAATTTAGCTCCGTAAAAGAAGATGAACAACATCACACACACCTAATTGCTGGGAGTGTTACGCACACTGATGGTGAAGAAAGTAACTCAAAGTTCCCATCCTGCACTATTTCCCACTGACCTGATACTATGATTTTTGTTTGGTTCTGTTCTTTTCCTTTTCCTGTCCAGATGGGACATTTCAGAGTTTGTAACAGACGTGGCTGCAGTTAACTCAAATATTAGAATAAATTGTTTTGATTTTTGAAGGAGAGGGCGAGACAGAAACATTACAAAAATGCCTTTTCCTTGTATAACGGAAAAGAGTCGCAGAACATAAATGTTACATTTCTTAAAAGACATATGTGTGTCACACATTGTGTATTTGTGTGTCAGAGACAGCGTGGAAAAGGACAGCATGTGCTTCCGCAGAACTTTGTTTGTTTACGATGAACATGATGTTGTCAGTGTAACAGAATACTCTCTGTCCTGAACAGCAGTCAGTCAGGAGTTTGTCAGATTGTAAACCGGAGAGGTTTTAATTTTTTTTTCCCACAGACAGGAAGTGATACAGTCAGCTCTGCTGGTGTTTTACTTGGTAATATTCATGACTTGTGAAGTTATAAATTCCTCCCGTACACATTCCAAAATTATTTTACTTATATATTTTGCAGTAACCCTTAGCAAAAAGTAGTATATGTAAGTAACCTTTAAGTATACTAATTTTAAACAAAAAATTTTAAAGATTATACTTCCATATTATTTCTTATGTACTTACCTGAGGTACTAACAATATACTTGGTGTGTACTAAAAATATACTAAAAGTTTAAGTATACTTAGTCTATACCAGAGG
>NW_013957342.1:1918-2443 GCF_001266775.1 Austrofundulus limnaeus
ACACACACACACACACACACACACACACACACAAGGACCACAAGCAAAACATCCATTAGAAGAAAAAGGGCAGCGGAGGAGGAGAGCAGGGGGGAGGTGGGAGGCCAAGGAGTCCATGGAATGAGGGGGAGAGAAAAGAGAGAAAGGAGAAGTTGAGGATGATATCAGGGGAAGAATGTTCTGTTTATATCTTCCTGCTGAAGATTTATAGGAATATCATGAAACTGACAGAGAACTGACAGAACATGAATCTAACACTGAACTCCCAGGTAGATTCTAAACCCTCTAACAGTTTAGATTATACGTGTGCCCTGAGGTGTATTGTTGGTCAGTGTGTGTGTCGGAGTGACTCAGTAAGGCTTTGTGCCAACATGCCATGCTGCCTGAGTCCCAGTGTGCCAAATCAGGGCTTGGCCCGGGAGTTCCCGTTAACAGGAAGTGCAGGAAATGGCTGCCATGGTGTGGTAAGCTCTACCCACACATTTTGTAAAAAAAAATGTAATCAACAGCACACTTCAGTCTTTA
>NW_013957343.1:0-873 GCF_001266775.1 Austrofundulus limnaeus
TGGCATTAATGCTAACAGGCTAAGCATCGAGCTAATGCATATAAGACAATATAGCACTGGCATTAATGCTAACAGGCTAAGCATCGAGCTAATGCATATAAGACAATATAGCATTGGCGCTAATGTTAACAGGCTAAGCATCGAGCTAATGCATATAAGACAATATAGCACTGGCATTAATGCTAACAGGCTAAGCATCGAGCTAATGCATATAAGACAATATAGCATTGGCGCTAATGTTAACAGGCTAAGCATCGAGCTAATGCATATAAGGCAATATAGCATTGGCATTAATGCTAACAGGCTAAGCATCGAGCTAATGCATATAAGACAATATAGCATTGGCATTAATGCTAACAGGCTAAGCATCGAGCTAATGCATATAAGACAATATAGCATTGGCGGTAAGGCTAACAGGCTAAGCGTCAAGCTAATGTATATAAGGCAATATAGCATTGGCATTAACGCTAACAGGCTAAGCATCAAGCTAATACATATAAGGCAATATAGCAGTGGCATTAATGCTAACAGGCTAAGCATCAAGCTAATACATATAAGGCAATATAGCATTGGCATTAACGCTAACAGGCTAAGCATCAAGCTAATACATACAAGGCAATATAGCATTGGCATTAACGCTAACAGGCTAAGCATCAAGCTAATACATATAAGGCAATATAGCATTGGCATTAACGCTAACAGGCTAAGCATCAAGCTAATACATAAAAGGCAATATAGCATTGGCATTAACGCTAACAGGCTAAGCGTCAAGCTAATACATATAAGGCAATATAGCATTGGCATTAATGCTAACAGGCTAAGCATCGAGCTAATGCATATAAGACAATATAGCTTTGGCGCTAAGGCTAACAG
>NW_013957343.1:1873-2442 GCF_001266775.1 Austrofundulus limnaeus
CATTAATGCTAACAGGCTAAGCATCGAGCTAATGCATATAAGACAATATAGCATTGGCGGTAAGGCTAACAGGCTAAGCATCGAGCTAATGTATATAAGACAATATAGCATTGGCATTAATGCTAACAGGCTAAGCATCGAGCTAATGCATATAAGACAATATAGCATTGGCGGTAAGGCTAACAGGCTAAGCATCGAGCTAATGTATATAAGGCAATATAGCATTGGCATTAACGCTAACAGGCTAAGCGTCAAGCTAATACATATAAGGCAATATAGCATTGGCATTAATGCTAACAGGCTAAGCATCGAGCTAATGCATATAAGACAATATAGCATTGGCGGTAAGGCTAACAGGCTAAGCATCGAGCTAATGTATATAAGGCAATATAGCATTGGCATTAACGCTAACAGGCTAAGCGTCAAGCTAATACATATAAGGCAATATAGCATTGGCATTAATGCTAACAGGCTAAGCATCGAGCTAATGTATATAAGGCAATATAGCATTGGCATTAATGCTAACAGGCTAAGCATCGAGCTAATGTATATAAGGCAATATAGCATTG
>NW_013957344.1:0-726 GCF_001266775.1 Austrofundulus limnaeus
AATCAATCAATCAATCAATCAATCAATCAATCAAATATGTTCAGTGATTTATCAGATATTTTGCTAAAAGTACAGACAAACGACCTCAGACACACACACACAAAAAGGTGATCACTCCACCTTGGCCTTTGGAGGCGGTCTATAAAAATGACTCAACAGAAGAATTTAGGATGGAATAGATTACAGAGGAGAATGTAGTTACCTAAAGTGCCAAAGGTTAATCTAAACTATAAAAAACCTCATGAATAATACAATGTATTCCCAACTGAGCGTGTATTACATTTTCATGATATGGATACTAACATCAAGTTATGTGCTCTTCAGGCATTTGGCTACTGCTGTGATTTTATTAGGACTTAAAATTAAGCAGCAAAATAAACGCAGTTATCGACTCAGATCCAAACAAAATTTTATTTCATGCAGGAAGCTGAAGCTATGACACACAATATCTGTTTTTTTTTCCTTCCACGGGTGAAAGTTAACCCTGAATAAAATGCTTCTCTGTGTTGTAAAGGATTTAATCAAATGTGCTTTTCATATGGATGCAATAATACTGATAATACTGGAAAACAAAATAATTAAAAAAAAGTTATTTAAATGAGATGAAACAAGGTTTTCTGTGTGTCGCATCACATAACAAACAGCCAAGGGATACAGGAAGGCAGCAGCCCGCTGATAAATATGTACAGATCTTTGTTGTGCAAATGTTTTTTAAGTATATATATA
>NW_013957344.1:1726-2442 GCF_001266775.1 Austrofundulus limnaeus
TCGCTAAGCATGATTATGTGTAGCAGCCATCTTGAATTGTATTGATTCGAAAGTGTAATCTCAGTTATACATAAAACAATTCTTTTCTAAAATTTGTCAAGTTTTAGTAAAAGTTGCCATGGGACATTTTGATAAAAGACATAAAAACAAGACACAAACACAAAATAACGTAACATAACATCTAAAGGGTCTAAGGTAGGCAGGTAAACTTTTTTTATCTTGGAGTAGAGGTGTTTGGTGCTTTATAAAAACCTCTGCAACTGTTTTTAACAAGCAGAATATTTTCACATTTACACCTTCAGGCATGAAACTCAGCTTCAACAAGTCATCTTAACAGTTCACAACTTGTCTGAATTATATTTGGACAGTCTGGTTTTCTGTAGCCTCACCAGGTACCAGTGGGTTGGTATGTGTGTGTGTGTGTCTGTGCATGTGTGTAACAGTGAGAATTCAGTGCTGCTATTCCTGCAGTAAAACAAACCCTACAGTGGTGCTTTTCATCTTTTTTCTGTATAGAACAGGTAGAGCATGAGGAGAAGGAAAAGAAGTATGAAAATACATTTTTTTAACCCCCACAACCCTTTTCAGATTTATCTGCAAACTGTTTTTACACCAGGTCACCCAGCAGGCTGTGAAATGACTTGTTGATTTCATGAATCCGTGTGTGTGTGTGTGTGTGTGTGTGTGTGTGTGTGTGTGTGTGTGTGTGTGTGTGT
>NW_013957345.1:0-752 GCF_001266775.1 Austrofundulus limnaeus
ACACACCTGGCTCTAATAAAAACCTCAGAGGTACACACCTGACTAATACAAACCTCAGAGGTATACACCTGGCTCTAATACACACCACATAGGTACACACCTGACTCTAATACTAACCTCAGATGTACACACCTGACTCTAATACTAACCTCAGAGGTACACACCTGACTAATACAAACCTCAGAGGTATACACCTGGCTCTAATACACACCACATAGGTACATACCTGACTCTAATACTATCCTCAGAGGTACAAACCTGACTCTAATACTAACCTCAGAGGTACACACCTGACTCTAATACTAACCTCAGAGGTACACACCTGACTAATACAAACCTCAGAGGTATACACCTGGCTCTAATACACACCACATAGGTACACACCTGACTCTAATACTAACCTCAGATGTACAAACCTGACTCTAATACTAACCTCAGAGGTACACACCTGACTCTAATACTAACCTCAGAGGTACACACCTGACTAATACAAACCTCAGAGGTATACACCTGGCTCTAATACACACCACATAGGTACACACCTGACTCTAATACTAACCTCAGATGTACAAACCTGACTCTAATACTAACCTCAGAGGTACACACCTGACTCTAATACTAGCATCAGAGGTACATACTTGACTCTACTAGAAACCTCAGAGGTACATACCTGACTCTAATACTAACCTCAGAGGTACATACCTGACTCTAATACTAACCTCAGAGGTATAAACCTGACTCTAATACTAACC
>NW_013957345.1:1752-2442 GCF_001266775.1 Austrofundulus limnaeus
TAATACTAACCTCAGAGGTACATACCTGACTCTAATAGAAACCTCAGAGGTACATACCTGACTCTAATAGAAACCTAGGAGGTACATACCTGACTCTAATACTAACCTCAGAGGTACATACCTGACTCTAATACTAACCTCAGAGGTGCACACCTGACTCTTATACTAACCTCAGAGGAACATACCTGATGCTATAGAAGCCTCAGAGGTACATACCTGACTCTAATACTAACCTCAGAGGTACACACCTGACACTAATACTAACCTCAGAGGTACACACCTGACCCTACTAGAAACCTCAGAGGTACATACCTGACTCTAATACTAACCTCCGAGTTACATACCTGACTCTAATACTAACCTCCGAGGTGCATACCTAACTGTAATACTAACCTCAGAGGTACATACCTGACTCTAATAGAAACCTTAGAGGTACATACCTGACTCTAGTACTAACCTCAGAGGTACAAACCTGACCCTAATACTAACCTCCGAGGTGCATACCTAACTGTAATACTAACCTCATAGGTACACACCTGACTCTAATACTAACCTCCGAGGTACATACCTGACTCTAATAGAAATCTTAGAGATACATACCTGACTGTAATACTAACCTCAGAGGTACACACCTGACTCTAACACTAACCTCAGAGGTACACACCTGACTCTAATTATAACCTCAGTGGT
>NW_013957346.1:0-1023 GCF_001266775.1 Austrofundulus limnaeus
TACTGTAAACCCTGAAGTATCTGATATATGTCAGGCTCCGCCTTCTTTTACTGTAAACCCTGAAGTGTCTGATAGATGTCAGACTCCACCTTCTTTTACTGTAAACCCTGAAGTATCTGATATATGTCAGGCTCCGCCTTCTTTTACTGTAAACCCTGAAGTGTCTGATATATGTCAGACTCCACATTCTTTTACTGTAAACCCTGAAGTATCTGATATATGTCAGGCTCCGCCTTCTTTTACTGTAAACCCTGAAGTGTCTGATATACGTCAGGCTCCACATTCTTTCACTGTAAACTCTGAAGTGTCTGATGTACGTCAGGCTCCGCCTTCTTTTACTGTAAACTCTGAAGTGTCTGATAGTCAGGCTCCGCCTTCTTTCACTGTAAACCCTGAAGTGTCTGATATACGTCAGGCTCCGCCTTCTTTTACTGTAAAATCTGAAGTGACTGATATAGTCAGGCTCCGCCTTTTTTTACTGTAAACTTTGAAGTGTCTGATATATGTCAGGCTCCGCCTTGTTTTACTGTAAACCCTGAAGTGTCTGATATACGTCAGGCTCAGCCTTCTTTCACTGTAAACTCTGAAGTGTCTGATATACGTCAGGCTCCGCCTTGTTTTACTGTAAACTCTGAAGTGTCTGATATACGTCAGGCTCCGCCTTTTTTTTACTGTAAACCCTGAAGTATCTGATATATGTCAGGCTCCGCCTTCTTTTACTGTAAACTCTGAAGTGTCTGATATAGTCAGGCTCCACCTTCTTTTACTGTAAACTCTGAAGTGTCTGATATACGTCAGGCTCCGCCTTCTTTTACTGTAAACTCTGAAGTGTCTGATATATGTCAGGCTCCGCCTTCTTTTACTGTAAACTCTGAAGTGTCTGATATACGTCAGGCTCCACCTTCTTTTACTGTAAACTCTGAAGTGTCTGATACAGTCAGGCTCCGCCTTTTTTTTTTACTGTAAACTCTGAAGTGTCTGATATACGCCAGGCTCCACCTTCTTTTACTGTAAACTCTGAAG
>NW_013957346.1:2023-2442 GCF_001266775.1 Austrofundulus limnaeus
CATAAATAATATGAATTTTTTGTTTTCTTTATATTTCATTTCTGTTTGAAACATGTTTGTTCTTACAGTCAGGGTCAGAAACTTCACTCAAGAGAAGCAGTATTTCTAAAATTACTCATGTAAAGTAAAAAGTACAGGGTAGTAAAACTACTACTAAAAGCAGGGGGCGGAGCCAGACTTTGGGATCCGACCCACTGATCTGTACCACTGGACTGGACATGGCCTATTAGCTGCTATAGCTACCGCCGCGCCGTCACAGGAGCCATTACTGATCCTGTCACAAAAATATTCTTAGCGCCCTTTTTTCTCACCTGATTTCTATTAAATATGGTTGAAATTAAAGCTGTGAAAATCGATGTATGTAAAATATATATATATATATTTGCCCAGGAGATAAATCTATAAACAGTCTGGGAACT
>NW_013957347.1:0-1442 GCF_001266775.1 Austrofundulus limnaeus
TTTATTAACCAAAATATCTGATGAATACTTGAATGAATTTGATTTTAATCTTTCAGGAATTAATCTACAACCAATTTAGTTTTGTAGTTAATACAAGATGGCCACCACAGCTATTTAACATTAGTCAACACAGAAATGACTTTAAGTTAGTTTATTTTACAGAAGTTAAGCTAAGCTTTGATGTGCTAGTAGCTGAAAATCATTCACAACACACACTCTGAGTGTGACATCTTGAAACATGAGATTAAACATAGTGTAATTTTTAAGGTTTAACCAAAATGACACTCGTTCATCTGCCTCACCTGATAACCTGCTTTGGAACTTTATACCTGAACACCAAGACAATGATCTGTTTTTCTCACTGATTGAAGTCAGTTGGACTAACATGTCCGCAGCTTGAAGTGTGTCTCCAGCCTGATTGGGTGGATTTATATGTACAGGCGCATCAGAAGTATGAACACAAATACACGCACACACACGACGAGTGCCAAGGTCCTCTTAAAGTAGATCAGATACACACGCAGACACACACTGAGCCCCTGGTTTGTCCCCCTGCCCATTTCCTCTGCAGCCCGTGGTGTTTCCGCTGGGGTGAGGCAGTGCCAGCTCCCTCCCTCTGCTTCCCAGTGGGGTCCTGCCTCCCGGCATCTGTCAGGGCAGCTGTCTCTCCTCTCCACTCTGCACTGCACCACGATATGCCAGGCCTGCACACACCGACGCGGAGCTCCACGCACACACTTTCATTAATATACAGGCAGACAAGATGGGGCACGTCTTCGCAGATTTATCACAGGAGGCAAAATGGTTTGTGCAAAACATTTTACCTTTTAATTTAAGACTGTAGTCGGACACCTTTTGCTCATTCGTCTCCTCTGATGGTGATCCATCATCTGTTTTATCAAACCATGTCGAGCATACATCTTATTGCATTTAGAGGAAGAGATGTGAAGATAGTGAGAATGTGCAAATGTACATACATTTTAAATAAAGATAGGGTATAAAAGTGTCCAGATTGAAAAACGAAACTAGCCTTTAGCAAATCTGTGCTCACCAGCTTTTATAGTAACGTTTGAAACAGAGATCCTCCACAATCAGTTAGTGATTAAAGTTACTGCAACACCAGCTCAAAATCTGAGAAAACCACAGGGTTATTGGCACTTTTATGTTTTTTTGGTTAAGGTCCATCAGCTGTGGCAGCCATATTATATTAAGTTGATTACAAAGTTACAAAACTGGTAAAAGACTTGAGATAAAACCAACCAAATTAAGTGAGAAAACACAAAGTAGAGGGCAGATACTTAAGGAGTTAGCTGCTGTCCAGGTGTGCCGGAACGCACCAAGCTACACAGGTGTTGAGAAATGATCCTTTCTCCTGGTAAAGCAGAGAGTAGTGTGTGTGTGTGTGTGTGTGTGTGTGTGTGTGTGTGTGTGTGTGTGTGTGT
>NW_013957348.1:0-669 GCF_001266775.1 Austrofundulus limnaeus
TTCTGCATGCTAATCACAAGCATAAGCTAACTGCTAATGTTAATTTTAAATAGACTTTAATTCAACCATTTTAAGAGTTACACAGCTGAAAACAGGTGTAGTAGTTTAGTATCCAAGAAGCTTTCACAAATTTAGAATGCTAAATAAAAATCCAAGATGGCCGCCACAGCTAAAATGCAAAATTGACTAAAACGTAGTTAGTTTAGCAGATATTTAGCTAAAACTTGGTATGGTAG
The DNA here is from genome assembly GCF_001266775.1 of Austrofundulus limnaeus. Classification (NCBI taxonomy): domain Eukaryota; kingdom Metazoa; phylum Chordata; class Actinopteri; order Cyprinodontiformes; family Rivulidae; genus Austrofundulus; species Austrofundulus limnaeus. The sequence goes on from NW_013957348.1 coordinate 237, forward strand.
TAGATCACAGTGATCTCTAAGAAACAGTAAATTCACNAAGTTTATGTGTGCTCTTCTGCATGCTAATCACAAGCATAAGCTAACTGCTAATGTTAATTTTAAATAGACTTTAATTCAACCATTTTAAGAGTTACACTGCTGAAAACAGGTGTAGTAGTTTAGTATCCAAGAAGCTTTCACAAATTTAGAATGCTAAATAAAAATCCAAGATGGCCGCCACAGCTAAAATGCAAAATTGACTAAAACGTAGTTAGTTTAGCAGATATTTAGCTAAAACTTGGTATGGTAGTAGATCACAGTGATCTCTAACAAACAGTAAATTCACATTTTTATTTAAATTGTATGGAATGTGGCAAGCCCTTTCATAGATTCTCCAGGAAATATTTTAGTTAATGTAATCATTTTGTTATGTTCTTTGTGTTCAGAGATGCAC
>NW_013957348.1:1669-2442 GCF_001266775.1 Austrofundulus limnaeus
CCCTAGAGCTTGGACTGAAAGATGATTTATTTTTTTATTATTTATTTATTTTATTTTATTGGCTATTATAGGTGAAGTTTTTTGTTAAAGATTTTTAAATTTTGTGTTAGGTGAGCACGTTTGTTTTTTGTAAGGCACCATTTTGACAATTACTTTTCATTCATTTATTTCTCACTTTGAAATATTCAAGTTGTTAGTGACAAGTTGTTTACATGTTCCACTTTTTGTACTTGTTCCACCACCATCACAATAAAGCTCCATTCATATCACAGCTGAGCAATTTCTTTTAGTTTAACATACAGTTCAGTTGAGGACTGCCAATCTTCTGGCTTCTGTAATTGATTATGGTCCATTGCCAAGTTAAAATATTCCTGCATGTCTGGGTCCCCACATGGAACTCTTGTCAGGTGAGCTTCAGGAAAGGCATCCAGTTCAGCTTCTTCAATTTTAAATCCACAGTCTCTGGAGCCAAACCTATGTTAAACAGGAGATATGATTACATTTATAACAAAAGGAAAATGACTACCACCCATCTATTTTAGTATTACCTGTGTGGTAAGTAGTATAGCTCATTGGGGATTCCTCCAGGACATGATGCTGTTTTGGAGGGGCGTATCCTGTGACTGTTCCACAGTCTCATGCACTCATCCAAGTCCCGCTGAATAATCTCTCCAAAGCAGTATCTCAGCAGACACTGATGTTCGTGACTCCCGTTGAAATGTCCAGCATCTCTAAGGTCGGCAAATAGCTCCATCCAGAACTGAGACCTATAC
>NW_013957349.1:0-629 GCF_001266775.1 Austrofundulus limnaeus
CAGTATATGCAGTATATATACAAATATAATTTCGGTTGGAAATGTCTACAAATATGCGTTGACATCATGAAAATGAACTCTCTTTTTTTCATAATATTTAGACAACCGAGTGTGGTAAAAATTTTATGAATAATGAACAGAAGAATGCTTACGTACTTACGGTTAGTAAATAAAAGAGTAAACTTGATTAAAGCAGTGTTAAACCGTTCTTCAGGCAGACTAAATCAACTCCTTCATTAGTTTTATTCTCGTGTTTTTCCAGCCTTTAGCTCTGACTGAGCCGGAGAGGTCAAGGCACGAAACGCTCCTTAAGGCTAGCTGAGGTGATTATTTCGTGTTACCTTAGCATGTACGGTTCCCATGATGACTGCCCACCTCCTAAAACCCTCTTCAGACCGTCTTCGTTCCTCTGGCTGAGGGAGAACGCTGGGAAGGACAGCAGCTACTGACTGCAGCACCAAACCCCCTTCATGGAAGACGCCATGACAGCTGCCGTGGAATTGTGCTGCGTTCACGTACCAGCTCGTAATGTACAGCTTTCACTTCAAATGCTTCTCTCCAAGCAAAGTAAAATTTCAGTTTCCGGTTTAAAAAAAAAATGCTATTATGGTCTCATTTCCTTAAGGAAA
>NW_013957349.1:1629-2441 GCF_001266775.1 Austrofundulus limnaeus
ACACACACACACACACACACACGCAGCGCCTCGGTGCGGGCTCCAGAGTCGTGCGTAAAAAGCCCCGCTGGATCCTCCACACACCGCCTGTCAGCATGGGGAGCGCAGCCTTTTCCCGGGACGTCTGTTTGCTTCTTCTCCTCATAAACACTCGCAGGCTGATGGGGAATGTCGGCCACGCAGGTAGGAAGCTCATCTTTTTCTCCGCGCAGAGACAGGACTTTACCGGCTGGTCAGGGAGGAGCTGGTGTCAAACGGACACAAATGTCCCGAGGAGACACACACTCACACAAAAAGCTTATTTCAACTTTCTTCCAACACAATGAAACAAACAGCTTCATGTGTTTTATTGATGAGTGCAGAGAATCACAGCTTTGCTCCCGGGTGACTGAAAAGTTTTGGGTTTTATCTGGTCGGTTAGTAAACTGGTTTGGTCAGTGGACTTGGATGTGTTTGCTGCGTCCCCGGGGCCAGTTCCAGGCGGAAACCGCAGCCTGATCTCCGGGTTAAAAGCTCATTTGCTTTGATTTGGCACGAGAGGGGTCAGTTTTCATCAAGCCACCAAGCTGTGGGCTGGACGGTGCAAAAACAAAAAGATGAGTCACTGAGGGGGTACCGGTGGTCTATCAGAGAGCATCTCTGCTTCAGCTGGGTGACAGAGAGGTGTTGGACGGTCTGTGGGTGTAGATGTTGATTTCAGGGGGGAGGCAGGGGTCTTGGTCAGATGTCCCAGGGGGTCCATTATCGGCTCTGCAGCAGCACATTGTTCTGGGTGGGGGGTGGACTGGGGCTGTCATTACTGGGACCATCAC
>NW_013957350.1:0-676 GCF_001266775.1 Austrofundulus limnaeus
GGTGTGGACGGTATAAACAGGTATAAACAGGTATAAACAGGTGTAGACAGGTATAAACAGGTGTAGACAGGTATAAACAGGTATAAACAGGTGTGGACAGGTGTAGACAGGTATAAACAGGTGTAGACAGGTGTGGACAGGTATAAACAGGTATAAACAGGTGTGGACAGGTGTAGACAGGTATAAACCGGTGTAGACAGGTGTGGACAGGTATAAACAGGTATAAACAGGTGTAGACAGGTATAAACAGGTGTAGACAGGTATAAACAGGTATAAACAGGTGTGGACAGGTGTAGACAGGTATAAACAGGTGTAGACAGGTGTGGACAGGTATAAACAAGTGTAGGTATAAACAGGTGTAGACAGGTGTGGACAGGTGTAGACAGGTATAAACAGGTGTAGACAGGTGTGGACAGGTATAAACAGGTGTAGACAGGTATAAACAGGTGTAGACAGGTGTGGACAGGTATAAACAGGTATAAATAGGTGTGGACAGGTATCAACAGGTGTAAACAGGTATAAACAGGTGTAGACAGGTGTGGACAGGTGTGGACAGGTTTAAACAGGTATAAACAGGTGTGGACAGGTGTGGACAGGTATAAACACGTATAAACAGGTGTAGACAGGTGTGGACAGGTATAAACAGGTATAAATAGGTGTGGACAGGTATCAACAG
>NW_013957350.1:1676-2440 GCF_001266775.1 Austrofundulus limnaeus
GGTATAAACAGGTGTAGACAGGTATAAACAGGTATAAACAGGTGTAGACAGGTATAAACAGGTGTAGACAGGTATAAACAGGTATAAACAGGTGTGGACAGGTGTAGACAGGTATAAACCGGTGTAGACAGGTGTGGACAGGTATAAACAGGTATAAACAGGTGTAGACAGGTATAAACAGGTGTAGACAGGTATAAACAGGTATAAACAGGTGTGGACAGGTGTAGACAGGTATAAACAGGTGTAGACAGGTGTGGACAGGTATAAACAAGTGTAGGTATAAACAGGTGTAGACAGGTGTGGACAGGTGTAGACAGGTATAAACAGGTGTAGACAGGTGTGGACAGGTATAAACAGGTGTAGACAGGTATAAACAGGTGTAGACAGGTGTGGACAGGTGTAGACAGGTATAAACAGGTGTAGACAGGTGTGGACAGGTATAAACAGGTATAAATAGGTGTGGACAGGTATCAACAGGTGTAAACAGGTATAAACAGGTGTAGACAGGTGTGGACAGGTGTGGACAGGTATCAACAGGTATAAACAGGTATAAACAGGTGTGGACAGGTTTGGACAGGTGTAGACGGTATAAACAGGTGTGGACAGGTATAAACATGTGTAAACAGGTATAAACAGGTGTGGACAGGTGTGGACAGGTATAAACAGGTATAAACAGGTGTAGACAGGTATAAACAGGTGTAGACAGGTGTGGACAGGTATAAACAGGTGTAGACAGGTATAAACAGGTGTGGACAGGTGTGGAC
>NW_013957351.1:0-1440 GCF_001266775.1 Austrofundulus limnaeus
TGAGGGTTGATCTGTTTCGTGGAATAAATAAAGCTCTGATGACCTCATGCTGCAGGAATTCCTCTTCCAGCTCTTTCTACTCCAGCTTTTGTGAGCCTCGTAAGCTATGGACTGAAAATGAGGTTCTTTTCTCCTCATTTCCCAGAAAAGTTGACATTTGGGTTGTTTTCCCCACATGGCAGCGGTTGGTGGTTGCTGAGGTAACCAGGCCGCCACTGTGTTAGGGCCCAGTGTTTGTCTGTCAGGACCCGGCGGCTGGCGCTGGGCCCACATACCTTCCCCTCGACTCTCGGGGCCCGGAGGATAAAAGGAGTGAAGGTGATGCTAGTGTTCCGTTTATTCGGCACAATTAAAACCAATTATGCACGAGTTGAAACAGCTGAAACTCCTTTTATCAATTTTAAGTGAGAATTATCATCATTCACTCCAAATGTTTTGTTCCACTTTTATTTTTTGCACAGAATAGGACCTCAGAGTTCATTTTTAAAACTGATTTACTGCTTAAAGCTGAAGGCCCGATGCAAAAGTTTATTAGGTTAAGAAGATATCTTCAAGAAACAAAAAGATGTAAAGTCGACTTCAGCTAGCTCAGCAGGATGAGAGAAAACTTTCAACAAAATAATGAAAAATATTTTTATTTTTTTCATTACAAATATTTATTTGAAACAGATATCTACCAAACCAGGAGCTGCTGCTGGGTTGTGACTCTCATCACAAAGACCTCGGAGCTCCTCATTAAAAGAAACCAGAAAATCATGCAGAAATATGCAAAATATTCCTCAAAATGGCGATTCTTGATGACAACATGATTAATTCTGAGCCAGAAGTGCTTCTGAACGTCCAACAAGCATCTCTTCTTTCTGTTGGAGTGAAGCAGCTGCACAGGAAGAAACAGACTCTGAGAGCAAATCTCCTTTAAATGAGATCCCGTCCTGCAGAGCGAGCTGACACTAAACTGCATTTTCTTAATGGAGGCTCTGACTGGACGAATTAGCGTGTCAGGCCTGAGCCGTGCAGCTCACACACATTCTGCCTGCAGCTTCCCCACTAAATAAATACCACTTAGAGAATCTGGGCTTTTTAATCTGCAAACTGAGGCTAAACGCCCTGAAGAATTAAGTCTCTGCATAAAAACAAGACTATTTTTGTTTTGCAAAAAGACTTCTTATTGACTTTCTCTATTTAAGAAATTTGAATAATTTATGACTAAGTGATGTGCATTTATTTTTGTTTTTAATAACCATGTTTATGTGTGCAAAGGAAAAACTTTTAAACCACTAATCAAAACTCGGGTAAAGAAAGGTCCTCTCAGCCTTTACTTATCTCAGTAAACAGTAGACAGAGCAATGCACAAATATTATTGAGCAAAAACTATTAACATAAATATAGTTTTATATTTATAAATATAATGGCTGTAAACTAATTGCATGCATATTATGC
>NW_013957352.1:0-455 GCF_001266775.1 Austrofundulus limnaeus
CAAAAAGACTTTTTGGCTGGACATAAGATTTTAAAACTTGGTAAGATGGACAGTTTTTGCAGTGTATTGTCATCATAGTTTCTAGGCGACAGGACATACAGTATGCCGGGATGAAGGCGGGAATAAAGCTGACGGTTGGACAGTCCAAATTCACAGCCATTTTCTTTCCAGTCTTCGCATCTATAAAGGACCAATCCCTGCAGGTCCTTCAAAGGACGCAACCCCTGAAGTTGCACACAGTCATAAATACACAGAAATCTTGTAAAAATGTAAATGGTATCATTGTCACATGACACATCGAACTATGTGAATAACAAGTAATGGCACTACTGCTGGAACATGTTTATAGAACTGCAGGTGTTTCAAGAGGGCATCAAAAGACAGACACATTTCACATGTGTGAGAAAGTATGAGAGGAGATTTCATTAGTAGAGCTTTATTTATTTATTTATTTA
>NW_013957352.1:1455-2440 GCF_001266775.1 Austrofundulus limnaeus
GTATAGTATTTAAATATATGCCTGAGAAACACATAATATAGGTCATTTAAATAGTTATTCTGCTTTTGTTTTTTGTGCTATTGGGTTCTATGTTCATACCCATGTGAATTGAAATAGACAAAATGTTTTGTTTTATTAGCACATCCAAATTAAAATCCATTTTTTCCCAAAGTGAGAGTGTTCAAAAACATTCTAGAAGAACCAAGTTATTAATTTTTCACAACTTGTTTACAGATCTCTACTTCAAAAGGTCGGAACTGTTGCAAATCAAACATTTTTTTTTGTTGAGGAGAGTTCAATTCAAAGCAGCAAAATAGGAGCTTCGTGTTTATTTTCCAATTACGCACTTATATACTTTAAGGGTACCCAAGCAGTCGTAATATAACAGTGTAGCTCCGTGGTTTCATTTCAGGCACATTTTCAGCACATATTGTTTTAGCTTTTCACTGGCAAAACTCAGACATCTTTGTAAACATTGATTAGATGATCAAGTATTTGTTCTCTGTTTTAAAAAGTATTATTGTATTATTCTTGTTTCTAAATATAAATGTGCTAATTAAAGGCAAAAGGCATAATCCTTGTGTTAACACTGCTTGGTATGAGTGAAACGATGTTTATTTCGTATAAACACCCACAGTTTCCTCAAACCCACATGTTTCAGAACCTTTCATGATGCTAAATCTGGCACTTGATGCTTTTATTTTGGCTGAGCTCACCAGCTCTCCCACGTATTAAACTGGAATGTTTTGAGCAGCTGCCAATCCACAGCCCACTGCTTGCAGAAGCAGAGTAAAAGATGCTATTGTTTTGCAGGGAGGAAGAGCCTGGAGCTAAGTGATGAGTGGGGTCAGCGGCTGAACAAGCCAAGCGCGCTGTCATGTTAGCCTCTCTTCCACCGCTCAGCTTTCCAGAGCGTGTTCCTCCTGCTCTGCTGCTGAGCACCGACAAATCAACACACACACACACACACACACACACACACACA
>NW_013957353.1:0-824 GCF_001266775.1 Austrofundulus limnaeus
TGATGAGGTCTTATGTGGTCTTGATGTGGTATGATGAGGTCCTGATGACGTCTGATGTGGTGTGATGAGGTCTGATGTGGTCTTGATGTGGTCCTGATGTGGTCCTGATGAGGTCCTGATGAGTTCCTGATGTGGTCTTGATGTGGTATGATGAGGTCCTGATAAGGTCTTGATGTGGTCTGATGTGGTCCTGATGAGGTCCTGATGAGGTCTGATGTGGTCTGATGTGGTCTTGATGTGGTATGATGAGGTCCTGATGAGGTCTGATGTGGTCCTGATGAGGTCTGATGTGGTCCTGATGAGGTCTTGATGTGGTCCTGATGTGGTCCGGATGAGGTCTGATGTGGTCCTGATGTGGTCCTGACGAGGTCTGATGTGGTCTTGATGTGGTCCTGATGTGGTCCTGATGTGGTCCTGATGAGGTCCTGATGAGTTCCTGATGTGGTATGATGAGGTCCTGATGAGTTCCTGATGTGGTATGATGAGGTCCTGATGTGGTCTTGATGTGGTCTGGTGTGGTCCTGATGAGGTCTGATGTGGTCTGATGAGGTCCTGATGAGGTCCTGATGTGGTTCTGATGAGGTCTGATGTGGTCCTGATTTGGTCTTTATGTGGTATGATGAGGTCTTGATGTGGTCCTGATGTGGTCCTGATGTGGTCTTGATGTGGTCCTGATTTGGTCTTGATGTGGTATGATGAGGTCTTGATGTGGTCCTGATGTGGTCCTGATGTGGTCTTGATGTGGTCCTGATTTGGTCTTGATGTGGTATGATGAGGTCTTGATGTGGTCCTGATGAGGTCCTGATGTGGTTCTGATGAGGTCT
>NW_013957353.1:1824-2439 GCF_001266775.1 Austrofundulus limnaeus
GGTCCTGATGTGGTCCTGATGTGGTCAGATGTGGTCAGATGAGGTCCTGATGAGGTCCTGATGAGGTCCTGATGTGGTCAGATGAGGTCCTGATGAGTTCCTGATGTCCTGATGAGGTCTCATGTGGTTTGATGTGGTGTGATGAGGTCCTGATGTGGTTCTGATGTGGTTCTGATGTGGTCCTGATGTGGTCTGATGAGGTCCTGATGTGGTCTTGATGTGGTATGATGAGGTCCTGATGTGGTCCTGATGAGGTCTGATGTGGTCTTGATGTGGTCCTGATGTGGTCCTGATGAGGTCCTGATGAGTTCCTGATGTGGTATGATGAGGTCCTGATGTGGTCTTGATGTGGTGTGATGAGGTCCTGATGTGGTCTTGATGTGGTGTGATGAGGTCCTGATGTGGTCTGATGTGGTCCTGATGAGGTCTGATGTGGTCCTGATGAGGTCTGATGTGGTCTGATGAGGTCCTGATGTGGTCTGATGAGGTCCTGATGTGGTCTTGATGTGGTATGATGAGGTCCTGATGTGGTCCTGATGAGGTCTCATGTGGTCTGATGTGGTCCTGATGTGGTCTGATGTGGTCCTGATGAGGTCTCATGTGGTCTGATGTGGT
>NW_013957354.1:0-871 GCF_001266775.1 Austrofundulus limnaeus
CTAAGAAAATGGTGTAGTGCTTTTAAAATCAGTATCTAACCTGACTAAAAAATTTCTTCAAATTCCACGTTAACATGACAAAATCATGTGAACAATTGCTTTAACTGACTCATTTTCTGAATTTAAAATAGAGAGTTAAAAGTAGAAAATTAAATTAGTGTGAAACCCGTTAGCTCTCAGAGTGTTGGGGATGACTCAGCTATTACCACCTCAAATTTTAGCTCATCTGTAAAACGAATGCTATGTGTCACTAACCTTGGCTAGCTGAGGCAGCTAAAAGCTAATTAGTTGTAGAGGTCCCAGACGCCCAGTGGATACTTCCTGAGGGGTTAAGGGTCTTGCTCAAGGGCCCAAAGTGGGGCTGGTTGGTTCAACTTCCCGGCTAATAAAATCTAAATCTAAAAAAATAACAATAGATCTGATACTTGATGAGATATTTTGCTAACAGACAAACAAACACNTCTTATTACACTAAAGTGTCTTATTACACTAAACAAAGTGTCTTATTACACTAAACAAAGTGTCTTATTACACTAAACAAAGTGTCTTATTACACTAAAGTGTCTTATTACACAAAACAAAGTGTCTTATTACACTAAAGTGTCTTATTACACTAAACAAAGTGTCGTATTACACTAAAGTGTCTTATTACACTAAACAAAGTGTCTTATTACACTAAAGTGTCTTATTACGCTAAAGTGTCTTATTACACTAAACAAAGTGTCTTATTACACTAAAGTGTCTTATTACACTAAACAAAGTGTCTTATTACACTAAACAAAGTGTCTTATTACACTAAACAAAGTGTCTTATTACACTAAACAAAGTGTCTTATTACACTAAACAAAGTGTCTGCCGTCTGCGACTGCAG
>NW_013957354.1:1871-2439 GCF_001266775.1 Austrofundulus limnaeus
AATGAATAAACTAAACTAAACTAAAATAAAAAACTGTTTGGATTCAGTGTAAATGATCGCTCACGGTGCGTTCAGGGATCGCCCGGAATCGAACGTTTCACAGCTTGTTTGGTGAGAAAACCCAAATTTAAAGATGTTAATTTGAAACGGATTAATAAAAAGGTATAAAAGAAAAGATGTTTGTGCTGTTTTTATATTTGTTTGTCTTTCACAGTGCCTTCAGGGTCAGTCTGTNGTGTCTTATTACACTAAACAAGGTGTCTTATTACACTAAACAAGGTGTCTTATTACACTAAACAATGTGTCTTATTACACTAAAGTGTCTTATTACACTAAACAAAGTGTCTTATTACACTAAACAAAGTGTCTGCCGTCTGCGACTGCAGGAGCCAGGTTTAGTTTTTGGAGCAGGGGATGAAATAAAGAAACTTACCTCCATTTTTCCTGTCAGCGGTTCTCTGGGGAAGACGTGGTTCCCGTTGTACAACTCTTGATTAGAAATTTTCTGCGAAACAAACACATCATTTAGTTTGTGGTGAGTTTGAAACGAGGGCAGATATTATAGGAT
>NW_013957355.1:0-921 GCF_001266775.1 Austrofundulus limnaeus
CGTCAGATCTGATCCCAGTTTAACTAACGGTTATCTACTGGTTCAGTAAAAATGGAGGCTGAAATAACAGCGTAGCGCAGATCTGGAAGCCTATTGGTCCTTCCTCGTCGTGACGTGTCCTCCTCTGCGCGCCTATTGGACGAGCCCCCCGCCCGTCTCTGTGACTGACAGCTGCGCAGGCGCAGACTCCTCCCAGCGGCAGCCGCCGCTATTAGAGAGTGAAGCAGCGGATTGTGGACCGTAGAACCGGTTCGGTGTCGTCCATGGGCAGAAGGAGAGCCGCTGGAAGAGCGAGTCCCGGTGTCGAGTGAAACCCGCAGCAGCACCATGCTCTCCCGGTCCAAAGCGCGTGCGTGGATTACCTTCTGCCTGCATGTGTGGTGGTGCGCGCGCGGCGGGGGAGCACAGAACGCCAAGGACGGTAAGTTCGGAAAGTTTGGACTTTCCGGTCCGTCCCGGTTTAATTCTGGACCCACGGTCCTCCGGAACGACCCGTCGTGGCTCGACAACGATCGGACTGGGTTCGGACTTTATTTATATTTGTTTTTATTTCTATTCCGGGGTGTTTTTTGGACCGAACCGAAGCTGGAGCGGGACCGCCGTGTGAGGAGATGACAGCCCGGCTGCGAGCTCCAGGGTCCGGCCGCTCACACGGCGGCCTCCCGCTGGGGTTTTTACGCACAGGAATTCACTCCGAACGGTTCGGTTCCGCTCCTCACCGACCCGAACAGCCGAACCAAGTGACCCGAGGACGAGCGCGGCTCGGTCTGCGGAGCTGGCCTCGTTTATCAGGACGCGCAGCTCCGGTGCGGAACCGTCGGTTCTGACAGTCCGGGCTTTGATCAGCGGGTCTGGGTCTGGTCCGGATCTCAGGTTTTGATGGAAAAACTGAGCGCGTAAAACCAGAATCAGATCAGATCT
>NW_013957355.1:1921-2439 GCF_001266775.1 Austrofundulus limnaeus
GTCTGAGTCCAGGTCCACAGTCTGAGTCCAGGTCCACAGTCAGAGTCCAGGTCCACAGTCTGAGTCCAGGTCTACAGTCTGAGTCCAGGTCTACAGTCTGAGTCCAGGGCCACAGTCCAGGTCCACAGTCTGAGTCCAGGTCTACAGTCTGAGTCCAGGTCCACAGTGTGAGTCCAGGTCCACAGTCTGAGTCACACAGCAGGAATCAGCCGAAGGTTCTTTAGCTGCAGATCAGGAGGCTCTCAGCAGCTCGTTAGCATTCAGAGCCGAAGTTCGGCTGTAATCAGACTAAAACAAACAGTGAAAGTTTTTAATTGAATAATTTGAGCTGATAAACCAAACATGGCGCTGGTTTAGAGACATGAGAAGTACCGGTCCTCCTGCAGGCCCGCCTGAACCCAAACAGAACCACCATCCTTACTTCAGCTGTTTGTCAACTTCCTGTCCACAACTTAGTTTAGATTTATTTTATATCTTTTTTAGGGGTAAATTATTTAAATCTTTATTTAAAACTACCT
>NW_013957356.1:0-726 GCF_001266775.1 Austrofundulus limnaeus
GTTTCTTCCTGTAAGGTTAGTTTGTTTCTTCCTGTAAGGTTAGCTTGTTTCTTCTTGTAAGGTTAGCTTGTTTCTTCCTGTAACATTAGTTTGTTTCTTCATGTACTATTAGCTTGTTTCTTCATGTAACGTTAACTTGTTTCTTCCTGTAAGGTTAGTTTGTTTCTTCTTGTAAGGTTAGCTTGTTTCTTCCTGTAATGTTAGCTTGTTTCTTCCTGTAAGGTTAGCTTGTTTCTTCATGTAACATTAACTTGTTTCTTCCTGTAAGCTTACTTAGTTTGTCTCTTCCTGTAACGTTAGCTTGTTTCTTTATGTAAGGTTAGTTTGTTTCTTCCTGTAAGGTTAGTTTGTTTCTTACTGTAACATTAGCTTGTTTCTTACTGTAACATTAGCTTGTTTCTTCATGTAACGTTAACTTGTTTCTTCCTGTAAGCTTACTTAGTTTGTCTCTTCCTGTAACGTTAGCTTGTTTCTTTATGTAAGGTTAGTTTGTTTCTTCCTGTAAGGTTAGTTTGTTTCTTACTGTAACATTAGCTTGTTTCTTACTGTAACATTAGCTTGTTTCTTCATGTAACGTTAACTTGTTTCTTCCTGTAAGCTTACTTAGTTTGTCTCTTCCTGTAACGTTAGCTTGTTTCTTTATGTAAGGTTAGTTTGTTTCTTCCTGTAAGGTTAGCTTGTTTCTTACTGTAACATTAGCTTGTTTCTTCATGTAACGTTAACTTG
>NW_013957356.1:1726-2439 GCF_001266775.1 Austrofundulus limnaeus
ATGTTAGTTTGTTTCTTCCTGTAATGTTAGTTTGTTTCTTCATGTAATGTTAGTTTGTTTCTTCATGTAATGTTAGCTTGTTTCTTCATGTAAGGTTAGTTTGTTTCTTCATGTAATGTTAGTTTGTTTCTTCCTGTAATGTTAGTTTGTTTCTTCATGTAATGTTAGTTTGTTTCTTTATGTAATGTTAGCTTGTTTCTTCATGTAATGTTAGTTTGTTTCTTCCTGTAAGGTTAGTTTTTTTTCTTCCTGTAACGTTAGTTTGTTTCTTCATGTAATGTTAGCTTGTTTCTTCCTGTAACATTAGTTTGTTTCTTCATGTAAGGTTAGTTTGTTTCTTCCTGTAAGGTTAGTTTGTTTCTTCATGTAATGTTAGTTTGTTTCTTCATGTAATGTTAGCTTGTTTCTTCATGTAATGTTAGTTTGTTTCTTCATGTAATGTTAGTTTGTTTCTTCCTGTAACGTTAGTTTGTTTCTTCATGTAATGTTAGTTTGTTTCTTCATGTAATGTTAGCTAGTTTCTTCATGTAATGTTAGTTTGTTTCTTCCTGTAAAGTTAGTCTGTTTCTTCCTGTAATGTTAGTCTGTTTCTTCCTGTAACGTTAGTCTGTTTCTTCCTGTAAGGTTAGCTTGTTTCTTCCTGTAACGTTAGCTGGTTTCTTCCTGTATTATTAGTTTGTTTCTTCATGTAATGTTAGCTTATTTCTTCATGT
>NW_013957357.1:0-612 GCF_001266775.1 Austrofundulus limnaeus
GTCCGCGCTCTTGTCGGATGTTCGCGTGGGCCGCTGGAGGCCGTGAAACGTCTAATTTTTGCTAAGTTCGAGGGTTGCGTTTTTGGAAACCACGTGGTAGATTGTCACGAAATCGCAGAGGGGCTCGTTTTCTGGCGTCCTCTACAAGACGCAGTTGTCCGCGCATTGCTACGACCTTCCATTTGGATTTTGGCTCCCCAAAGGGAATGGCGATCTGCCGCTCACGTATGTTAAACAGGCCCCAGGGAGAGGGGGTACTGTGCAATTGGAGTGGGAATCAGACCCACGGTCTTGGATTTAGGACCCGCTATATGCGGGACATTTGGGTATCAATTTCCATTCATGTTTTCGGCTGATTTTTCCCCATGCATTTGGTGCCAAATGTCTGGGGCCCCTGTTCGGGCCCCTGGGGGTCCAGAGCGGCGGGACTTGGACGCGCGCGTCCGGGCTGGCCCACAGAACAACATATTAAAAGATGGCGCCTCTAACGCAAATGTGAAAAACAGGATGCTCAAACGAACAAGAACGATGGGCTAAGTGTTTCAGGAACCTTACTCCATTTTTGGGGGTTGGGCGATTTGACAAAAATTGGATTGTGGGTAATTTGACCCC
>NW_013957357.1:1612-2023 GCF_001266775.1 Austrofundulus limnaeus
GGTCACAAGTTTTCATTTTTCACTTCATGATCAGGGTGATGTCTTATCATTTCTTGAGATTTCATAACTTAAAGATCTTGCGTAAGATATGACTTTATGAAATTAAGCTGGTATTAATTTCATAGAGCAGGTTCTTACATAAATGGTGGAGAATGCGGGCAGGTTAAGAGAGATAATCTTGGAGTTATGAGATATTGATCTGTTCATGAATCTGAAAAAATTAATTATTAATTTTTCCACGATTGGCATGAGGTTTTTTTTTAAGAGAAAAACGGCTTTGCTGAAAGTTCAGAAGACAGTTCTAAGGTACTGCAGACCTTAATTCTGTTAAAAATCTGTTTATCTTGGTAAAAGTGCTTTTGGAAATCTGTGTTGGACCCGCCGCGGTCCAGTTCTGAGGTCCGGTTCTGT
>NW_013957357.1:3023-3438 GCF_001266775.1 Austrofundulus limnaeus
AGCTCCACCCGAATGAATGGGACATTTGGAAATCCCAATCTCCCCATTATAAAGCATGCCAAATGTCCCGTTTCCCTTTTTAAAGGAAAAGGAACTGGGACATTTGGAATGCCTTTTAATGGGAACATTGGGATTTCCAAATGTCCCATTCAACACTTAGGGTCTTCCACCCGAATGAATGGGACATTTGGAAATCCCAATCTCCCCATTATAAAGCATGCCAAATGTCCTGTTTCCCTTTTTTAAAGGAAAAGGAACTGGGACATTTGGCATGCCTTTTAATGGGAACATTGGGATTTTCAAATGTCCCATTCAACACTTAGGGTCTTCCACCCAAATGAATGGGACATTTGGAAATCCCAATCTCCCTATTATAAAGCATGCCAAATGTCCCACTTCCTTTAAAAAACGGTCC
>NW_013957358.1:0-862 GCF_001266775.1 Austrofundulus limnaeus
ATTTCCGCCACTCGTGTGCCGACAAAAACCTTGTACCGGCAAGATTCAGAATTGATCCAGTGGAGGACAGTGGTTGAATCTGACCAGCAGATAACTTGACTAATTGTGAGAGTCAGTTCATCCAGTACTAGCTTAACCAGTTGGGCTCCCGTCAGTGCAGCGCTCAGTTCCAGACGAGGCATTGAAAGGCACTTCTTAGGTGCTACTCGGGACCTGGCTAAGATGAAGGCCATGTGAACATCTCCATCATGAGTTGTGGTACGTAGGTAGGCAACAGACCCATATGCTCTTTCAGATGCGTCACAGAATACATGAAGCTCTCTAGTAGCTGTAGGTGTATCTGCACTTGCTGGTGTATAGGGTCTGGGAAACTGTACTTGTTGTAGGCTTGGAAGTTCTGCCTCCCATTCAGTCCACTGGTCTCGTAGATGCTGAGGTTCAATAGGGTCATCCCAGGCTAGGTCTTGTTTCCATAGGTCCTGAATGAGGACCTTAGCTCTGGTAGTGAATGGTACTATGAACCCCAATGGATCGTACTGACTGGCTAGGATCTTGTACAGGTTCCTCAGTGTAGGCGTTTGAGGGTCAGATGTCCGATGTTTATACCCTAACATATCTGAAAGGCAGTTCCACTGCATGCCAAGAGTGGGTTCCTGGAGGTCAGTACTGTTCCGTGACAGCCACAGTTCACTGCTTATGGACCTTGCCCCTGGTGGTAGGTGCTCAATGGTCGAAGGTAGGTTGCTCGCCCACTGCCGTATCTCGAATCCTCCTTCTGCCAGCAATTGTCGTAAACCATCAACCACAACCTTAGCGTCGGCAGGATCTGGTGTGCTGTAGAGGCAGTTATCCACATAGAAGG
>NW_013957358.1:1862-2438 GCF_001266775.1 Austrofundulus limnaeus
GTATTGTATGATGCAAAGGAACATATCAAAAAGCTTTTCAAACTAATATTATTTTCTCATCCTTGCTGCTCCCACTGCGATGCTTCTCAGTTTGTTTGTATTTTGACTCTCCTCCTGGTATGTACACTTCCCTCCACTTTGGCCTTAAGGTAACACTTTGTATTTACTCTCAGTAGCTTGAGGTTACACTGCTGCGCTCACCTTCCGGGGTTAAGCTGAGCTTACCAGCAAAGAGCCTTTTTAGTAGCCTCTTAGGTGCAGCCTGTTAATTTGCTTTTCCACAAGCAAAATAAACACAACACTTGTTGAAGGACCCTCATTCACCGAAACCTATGTGAAAAAAAGGAGAAAGCATTTGCCAAACAGCTCAAATTTAAAACAAGACAAATCTGAGCAATGAAATGAAGATAAGTTAGGTTCTGGGGACACTGCCCTGTTGTTTCATCAAAACTCAGATTGACAATTAAAGGAGCAATGTCATGTAAAATCAACTTTATTAAGTTTTATATCATATATAATGTTATACTCTCATTAAAAAAAACATGCCCAAAGCCTTACTTTGACTCATTCATGCAT
>NW_013957359.1:0-526 GCF_001266775.1 Austrofundulus limnaeus
CACTCACACAGCGCAGATGTTTTTGAACAGGAAATGATACTTGCCAGTTCTAATCTTTGCATTTCTTAATAACTAAACTGAAAGTATTTTGAGCTCATTGTTTTGTCTTTATAAAATATGTTTTAGCCATGATTAATTTATGTTTTATAATATGGGGAGGTGCATTTCAAAGTCAGGGTTCAGCTGTTTGAAACAACCAGCCTCTATGAGTTTTAAAACAGTTGCGAGTTACCACCAACAACCTCTGACCTGAGCACCTCAGCCTGTGAGATGTTGTGTGGAGTTGAATCAAATCAGAGATATAAGAGGAAGCTTGTTCATGCTAAGCTCTAAATGTTGGAAAACAATGAAGCCAAGCTAAAACAGGTGTGATATGATCTTGTTTGTTTATGTGGGTAAGCAACTGTGGTTCAAACAGGAAGAAATGCAATAATGATCATTTCAAAATCAGAATACAGCGGGTAAAATAAGTATTGACCATGTCACCATTTTTCTCAGTAAATATATTACTAGAGGTGCTAATGAC
>NW_013957359.1:1526-2438 GCF_001266775.1 Austrofundulus limnaeus
CCAAAATACAGTAACTGAAGACAAAGTCAAATACAAACCGAAATAATAAAAGCCAATAAAATCAAGAAAAAAATGCAGTCAGATTTGATATCTTACAAAACACCTGTTAATAAAAAGATTATCTGATAAATCCAACAGATTGCATCAAAATTTCACATTGAAGAAATCCTTCATTTTCAGCAAGCGTGGAACAGAGGGCGACAGTGGGAACAAACAACTCTCTTCTAACAGAACAATGAAATCCATGCAGCTTTAAAATACTTTTCAAATCATCCCAACTAAGAGGTTCAGTTCAGGCTAGAAGGTCACCAGAAAAATTAACACGAGGTTTTCTCACAGATCCAGTGTTTTGATTAATTTTTTGCTTTCTTCCAGTTTCCCTGTAGATCTGTGTACGCTTTGAAATGATCCTTAACTTGTCCAGGTTCTCCGACTTTCCAGCTACTGTTGAAAAAGCAACATTTTAGAAGTAAGTCAGAAAAAAATGGCTCCTTTAGACATTTCATACAAAACAGTTTGTCCTTTATAATGTTCAAACTGTTAGAGGTGAAAGGATTCAATTAAACAGACATCAGCTAACTTTGTTTTTTTATTCCTACCAAAGGAAATGAAGTAAAATTTAACCTTTGAGATTTACCAGGTCAGAGCTGCAATACATCATTAATAATTTAATACATTATAACAATTGAAGCAGAGATGACTGCTCATAAAAATCTCTAAAATTTGAAACTGATTTTCTGTTCAATTCTCAAAAATATTCCTAATTCTGAGAATAAAATGTTTCGAAAGTAAAACTTTTCAGATTGACGACAAACAGAAATAAGAATGTCCAAAGATTTGTAGCAAGACCTAGTGAGGTTATATTTTCTCTCCATTTCCATTTTTTTTATTTTCTATGTTTTCAAAAATATT
>NW_013957360.1:0-556 GCF_001266775.1 Austrofundulus limnaeus
TGTGTGTGTGTGTGTGTGTGTGTGTGTGTGTGTGTGTGTGTGTGTGTGTGTGTGTGTGTGTGGCTGCTGACTGTTCAAGCTGCCGCCACGCTCCATCAGGTTACTGATCAAACTGCAGAATCACACAACTTTTGTCGAGGAATAGCTGCGGTTTTTGTTATTGTTACGTGGAGCAGCGATCAGTATCTTACCTGCAGTAGATGCATGATAGACCACTCTCGAGAAACAATTTAAGCTAAGAAGCACTTATTTAAGAGTGAAACCTTATATTCTAAAGCCTTTTTTAAATGAAATTAGAGCATTTCAGCTGTGCTTCGGCTGTTTGTGTACATGACAACACTTGTTGTCTCTAAATGGATGTTTTTGGTCTGAATGGAAACTACAGCAAATTCAACAAACACGGTTTCACCACCAGGATTTCGTTTCACAAAAGTCAGATTAAATCCAGGATATCAGCTGAAAGTTGAGCTGGTGAACAGCTGTAATACTTATACATAATATATTATGTATTCTGGGATATTTTAATACAAAGTAAAAAAAAGAATGAGGCAGATGT
>NW_013957360.1:1556-2437 GCF_001266775.1 Austrofundulus limnaeus
ACGTTGTGTCCAACGTGGACGTTGTGTCCAACGTGGACGTTGTGTCCAACGTGGGCGTTGTGTCCAACATGGACGTGTGTCCAACATGGACGTGTGTCCAACATGGACGCTGTGTCCAACATGGACGCTGTGTCCAACATGGGCGTGTCCAACATGGGCGTGTGTCCAACAGGGACGTGTCCAACATGGACATTGTGTCCAACATGGACATTGTGTCCAACATGGACGTTGTGTCCAACATGGACGGTGTGTCCAACATGGACGTTGTGTCCAACATGGACGTGTGTCCAACATGGACGTGTGTCCAACATGGACGTTGTGTCCAATATGGGCGTGTCCATCATGGGCGTGTCCAACATGGATGTGTGTCCAACATGGACGTGTGTCCAACAGGGACTTGTCCAACATGGACGTGTGTCCAACATGGAGGACGTGTGTCCAACATGGACGTGTGTCCAACAAGGACGTGTGTCCAACATGGACGTGTGTCCAACATGGACGTGTGTCCAACATGGACGTGTGTCCAACATGGATGTGTGTCCAACATGGACGTGTGTCCAACAGGGACGTGTCCAACATGGACGTGTGTCCAACATGGAGGACGTGTGTCCAACAGGGACGTGTCCAACATGGACGTGTGTCCAACAGGGACGTGTGTCCAACATGGACGTGTGTCCAACATGGACGTGTGTCCAACATGGACGTTGTGTCCAATATGGGCGTGTCCAACATGGGCGTGTCCAACATGGATGTGTGTCCAACAGGGACGTGTCCAACATGGACGTGTGTCCAACATGGAGGACGTGTGTCCAACAGGGACGTGTCCAACATGGACGTGTGTCCAACATGGACGTGTGTCCAACATGGACGTGTGTCCAACA
>NW_013957361.1:0-1437 GCF_001266775.1 Austrofundulus limnaeus
CCACCACACACACACACCAAACACCACATCCCCCCAAGTCCTCAGGCTGCAGAGCGGCTTCACAGCAGGTCGTATCAAGGAGGCGAAGAAAATAACGCGGTCGTGTCTGACATAAATCATCTTTCAGTCCTGCTCACGCTGTTAGCTTTTCTTCAAATTATCTCATAAACAAATAGATGAATTTTGATCACACTTATAGAAAGTAAATGTTTCTTTAAATACATTTAAAAATTATCAAATTTTGAAGTAGCTTTGGTTTACTTGGCCACAGCTGATAAAAATGGCTGTAACTCTGTACATTTTGAAAAAAATTCAGCTGAAATTATTGTGGTAGTAGCTGAGAGTCGTTAATATGAATTATGAGTATCTTGCAATAATGTTATAGAGCTGCAGCTGCATTGTTTCTTCAACAAAAGATGTTTTGGTCTAAACTCGGGAATGAAATGTATCAGGATTTAAAGCCGCCACCATTTTCTTTTCACTTCCTGCATCTTTGAAGCCACTCACACACTGCCAGGAGCTTCAGATTAGCATAGTATGGTGTTTAAATGATTCTATAAGTTGTCTTCTTTCATTTGACACCTCTTTTGACCAACTGGGTGGATTTTTGGCTTTTCTACAGCCGATATTGTTCAGCTAGTTCCGTGAGGACTGAGGGCGGGCCGTGTGGTTGATTGACTGCAGAACCGACCAATCAGCTCTGAGTTTTGTTCTACATCACAGACATGGAGCCAATCAGGTTCTTAATGACACAGTGGGCTGGTCTTACAGGTGCAGAGCTGAAAGTTTCTGAGT
Organism: Austrofundulus limnaeus; assembly: GCF_001266775.1. NCBI lineage: Eukaryota > Metazoa > Chordata > Actinopteri > Cyprinodontiformes > Rivulidae > Austrofundulus > Austrofundulus limnaeus. The sequence continues at coordinate 796 of NW_013957361.1, forward strand.
TCGGACACGTCCTCCTGTCGACACCTGGTGGGGAGGCAAACAGGACATGGAAAATGTGCTTTTATGATGTTTGGATTAAAAACTGCCAAAGACTGCTGTAAAAGAGGAAAATAATTTCTACAAAGTGTTTTCAGTGCTTCAAGAGCGATTTTTATGAAGAGGAGAGGATTGTTGCTGCACCTCGTCCGCCATTTTGGATTATTTGGACTACAAGTTTTGGTCACAGAGGAGGAGAAAAATCGTCATAAAAAGTAAGACAAAAACGTTTTATTGTGCTGCTGCTGGTTTATAAGCTGTGTGGATGGAAACTCTTTAAAATATTATAAAGAATTATTCTGTTTTTGTCGTGTTTAGGCTGTTTGGTGGCGGTACAGCCCCAGCTGTGATTAATATGACTGATTATTGATAATTGTCTGTGTTTGAATCATGAAGGGAAATAATCTGGATGGTTGAATTTGATTTTGTGGTTTTTAATCTTTTATTCGAGCTTTCAGTGAAATCTCTGAGTTGAAGTATTTAAATTTATTTACTTACAGTCTTTGGATGGTTAGGTTTGTTGGGACCTGTATGAATGAGTTTATATGTAAAATATTATTCATTTGTTACCAATTTTGAACTTGTAATAGTTGGGGATTCATTATC
>NW_013957362.1:0-1097 GCF_001266775.1 Austrofundulus limnaeus
CCTCCGGTGTGATTAGGTGCAGCTGCTGGAGCTGAGCCTTCGTCCTGCTGCAGGAGGAGGAAGAGGAGAGGTTTGACACAAAGCCAGAGGAGAAAGGAAGGAGGAGGTCAGGAGGGACAGAAGAGGAGCAGAGATGTCATCAGTGTCTGGGAGTCAGACGAGGAGTCAGGAGGAGGATCTTTCTATCGATTCTCTGAGCTTTTTTTAGACTTTACTGAAATCAGTCTGATGGACATGATAAAATCCTGATATGTAAATGATTTAGTTGATTGTAAAAACCCAGAGTTATGGAGAAACTCTGTCTCCAGAACCAGAGCTGAGCCTCTGAGCAAGGCAGCGATGGTGCAGAGCAGAGCGTCAGACTAAATGAAGGTTTTATAGAGTGGGGGAGGGCAGGGGGTCTCTGGAGGCTCAGGTCAGCCTGTTCGCTCTCTCTGAACGTTAAATCTTTCATGGTCCAGATTATGTCATCGTGCCTGCAGCTGCAGAACCAGAACCAGAACCAGAACCAGGAGAGGAAGAAGAAAACCTGAAATAAAACATGAAGAAACAGTTTAAATTTAAACTGAGCTTCAGCAATAAATAAAGCGACCGGGTCCAAGAGACGGCAGCTTCTGATTGGATCAGATAAGAATCGATTAGTGCTGAGTCAGCAGAGTGGATGTACAGACTGATCCGAATCTGCACCTGAAACTGGAGCCAGCCAATCACAATCTAATCCACAGACAGACGGCCAATAGAAATTAGTTTAGAGACGAGCAGGAAGGTCAGGTAAAGTCATCGGGTCAGAACAAGAAGAGCCAAACTTATTCACAGACAAAAATCCCAGGTTCTGTTTTAAATAATCCCAGGTTCTGTTTTAAATAATCCCAGGTTCTGTTCTAAATAATCCCAGGTTCTGTTCTAAATGATCCCAGGTTCTGTTCTAAATAATCCCAGGTTCTGTTGTAAATAATCCCAGGTTCTGTTCTAAATGATCCCAGGTTCTGTTCTAAATAATCTGAGGTTCTGTTCTAAATAAGGTTCTGTTCTAAATGATCTGAGGTTCTGTTCTAAATAATCCCAGGTTCTGTTCTAAATGATCCCAGGTTCTGTTC
>NW_013957362.1:2097-2437 GCF_001266775.1 Austrofundulus limnaeus
GGTGGACATATGGACAGGTGGACATGTGGACAGGTGGACATGTAGACATATGGACATATGGACATATGGACAGGTGGACATGTGGACATGTGGACAGGTGGACATGTAGACATATGGACATATGGACAGGTGGACATGTGGACAGGTGGACATGTAGACATATGGACATATGGACAGGTGGACATATAGACGTATGGACAGGTGGACATATGGACAGGTGCACATATGGACAGGTGGACATATAGACGTATGGACAGGTGGACATATGGACAGGTGGACAGGTGGACATATGGACAGGTGCACATATGGACAGGTGGACATATAGACATATGGACAAGTG
>NW_013957363.1:0-697 GCF_001266775.1 Austrofundulus limnaeus
CGCTCCGAACGCTCCGAACGCTCCGAACGCTCCGAACGCTCCGAACGCTCCGAACACTCTGAACTCTCTGAATGCTCCGAACGCTCCGAACACTCCGAACACTCTGAACTCTCGGAATGCTCCGAACACTCTGAACACTCCGAACACTCCGAACACTCTGAACGCTCCGAACGCTCCGAACGCTCCGAACGCTCCGAACGCTCCGAACGCTCCGAACGCTCCGAACACTCTGAACTCTCTGAATGCTCCGAACGCTCCGAACACTCCGAACTCTTGGAATGCTCCGAACACTCTGAACACTCCGAACACTCCGAACACTCTGAATGCTCCGAACACTCCGAACACTCTGAATGCTCCGAACACTCAGAACACTCCGAACGCTCTGAATGCTCCGAACACTCTGAACACTCCGAACACTCTGAACACTCCGAACACTCCGAACACTCCGAACACTCCGAACACTCTGAACTCTCTGAATGCTCCGAACACTCCGAACTCTCTGAACTCTCTGAACACTCCGAACACTCCGAACACTCCGAACACTCCGAACACTCCGAACACTCCGAACACTCCGAACGCTCCGAACACTCTGAACTCTCTGAATGCTCCGAACACTCCGAACTCTCTGAACTCTCTGAACTATCTGAACACTCCGAACACTCCGAACACTCCGAACACTCCGAACACTCCGAACACT
>NW_013957363.1:1697-2436 GCF_001266775.1 Austrofundulus limnaeus
GTCTACACCTGTCTACAACTGTCTACAACTGTCTACAACATACAAAACTGTCTACAACTGTCTACAACTGTCTACAACATACAAAACTGTCTACAACTGTCTACAACTGTCTACAACATACAAAACTGTCTACACCTGTCTACAACTGTCAACACTTGTCTACAACATACAAAACTGTCTACAACTGTCTACAACTGTCTACGCCATACAAAACTGTCTACAACTCTCTACAACTCTCTACAACTCTCTACAACTGTCAACACTTGTCTACAACATACAAAACTGTCTACAACTGTCTACAACTGTCTACACCATACAAAACTGTCTACAACTGTCTACACCATACAAAACTGTCTACAACTGTCTACACCATACAAAACTGTCTACAACTGTCTACAACTGTCTACAACATACAAAACTGTCCACAACTGTCTACAACATACAAAACTGTCTACAACTGTCTACAACTGTCTACAACTCTCTACAACTGTCAACACCTGTCTACAACATACAAAACTGTCTACAACTGTCTACAACTGTCTACGCCATACAAAACTGTCTACAACTGTCTACACCATACAAAACTGTCTACAACTGTCTACGCCATACAAAACTGTCTACAACTGTCTACACCATACAAAACTGTCTACAACTGTCTACGCCATACAAAACTGTCTACAACTGTCTACACCATACAAAACTGTCTACAACTGTCTACGCCATACAAAACTGTCTACAA
>NW_013957364.1:0-700 GCF_001266775.1 Austrofundulus limnaeus
AGCATCTCTCTCTGTCAGGTGAGTCTGAGACCAAAACACATAGCGTCCCTCTCTGTCAGGTGAGTCTGACACCAAAACACAGAGCGTCCCTCTCTGTCAGGTGAGTCTGACACCAAAACACAGAGCGTCTCTCTCTGTCAGGTGAGTCTGACACCAAAACATAGAGCGTCCCCCTCTGTCAGGTGAGTCTTACACCAAAACACAGAGCATCTCTCTCTGTCAGGTGAGTCTGAGACCAAAACACATAGCGTCCCTCTCTGTCAGGTGAGTCTGACACCAAAACACAGAGCGTCCCTCTCTGTCAGGTGAGTCTGAGACCAAAACACATAGCGTCTCTCTCTGTCAGGTGAGTCTGAGACCAAAACACATAGCGTCCCTCTCTGTCAGGTGAGTCTGACACCAAAACACAGAGCGTCCCTCTCTGTCAGGTGAGTCTGATACCAAAACATAGAGCATCCCTCTCTGTCAGGTGAGTCTGAGACCAAAACATAGAGCGTCCCTCTCTGTCAGGTGAGTCTGACACCAAAACACAGAGCGTCCCTCTCTGTCAGGTGAGTCTGACACCAAAACACAGAGCGTCTCTCTCTGTCAGGTGAGTCTGAGACCAAAACATAGAGCGTCTCTCTCTGTCAGGTGAGTCTGACACCAAAACACAGAGCGTCCCTCTCTGTCAGGTGAGTCTGACACCAAAACACAGAGC
>NW_013957364.1:1700-2436 GCF_001266775.1 Austrofundulus limnaeus
TCTGTCAGGTGAGTCTGACACCAAAACACAGAGCGTCCCTCTCTGTCAGGTGAGTCTGATGACATCAAAACACAGAGCGTCCCTCTCTGTCAGGTGAGTCTGACACCAAAACATAGTTTCTCTCTCTGTCAGGTGAGTCTGACACCAAAACACAGAGCGTCCCTCTCTGTCAGGTGAGTCTGACACCAAAACATAGTTTCTCTCTCTGTCAGGTGAGTCTGACACCAAAACACAGAGCGTCCCTCTCAGTCAGGTGAGTCTGACACCAAAACACAGAGCGTCCCTCTCTGTCAGGTGAGTCTGACACCAAAACACAGAGCGTCTCTCTCTGTCAGGTGAGTCTGAGACCAAAACACAGAGCGTCTCTCTCTGTCAGGTGAGTCTGAGACCAAAACACAGAGCGTCCCTCTCTGTCAGGTGAGTCTGACACCAAAACACAGTTTCTCTCTCTGTCAGGTGAGTCTGACACCAAAACACAGAGCGTCCCTCTCTGTCAGGTGAGTCTGACACCAAAACATAGTTTCTCTCTCTGTCAGGTGAGTCTGACACCAAAACACAGAGCGTCCCTCTCTGTCAGGTGAGTCTGACACCAAAACATAGAGCGTCTCTCTCTGTCAGGTGAGTCTGACACCAAAACACAGAGCGTCCCTCTCTGTCAGGTGAGTCTGACACCAAAACACAGAGCGTCCCTCTCTGTCAGGTGAGTCTGACACCAAAACACAGAGCGTCCCTCTCT
>NW_013957365.1:0-557 GCF_001266775.1 Austrofundulus limnaeus
ACACACACACACACACACACACACACACACACACACACACACACACACACACACACACACGTAACCACGAAAACACAATCAGAACTTTTACTACAGGTGTCATCTTTTCATGTGTGCCCTTTGAAAACGGCTGTTTGTGTTGTTTCGAGGTGTTTGTTGCTCAGGATGGCACTGATGGATGTATCTGCTGCTACGCCTCAAAGGCTGACACTAGCAGCCACATTAAAGACCCTTTGAACTGGGAAATGTTTGACGCTTTAACAGCACAGGCGCATTGAAGTGCTTTTTGTGAATATGAACCTTTTGTTTCAGCTGTATGTCCACACGGAGACTGTGATGGAAAAATTAAATACATAATTTAACCTACAACACCACGCCGAGCAGACCCGTTATCAGCATGAATAATGACAGAAAACATGACTGTTAACCCTCAAACTGTAGGAATTCAACAGACAAAACTGATTAATAATAACTTTGAGTCAAGTAAAAATTGTTTGTTGCCCCAAAAAATGTAATACCACAAAATATTTTATCATTTTATTGAACTTATTTTATGT
>NW_013957365.1:1438-1747 GCF_001266775.1 Austrofundulus limnaeus
TAACAAGATAATGTAAGGAACGAACGACTTCATGTGGTAATGAGATTCACCATGTACAAATTAGAATAGTGAATAGCTAAATTACATAATATAAAGACATAACTGTGTTTGAGTCAACAACATTAAGGCGACAGGTCAAACCAGTAGGGAAGTAAAAGTTAAAGGCAGGAGATTTATAAATAGTTGAATAACTTTAGACTATAAATAGTACAAATAGCTCTTAATTTTAGTTTATATTAGGTTAGGAAAGAGGAAAATCTAATATCAAGGGTAAGGTTATTACATCAGAGTTTGTGCAGTCTAATAACA
>NW_013957365.1:2747-3317 GCF_001266775.1 Austrofundulus limnaeus
GATATAAATATATTTACTACAATATTTTAATGCAAAGAAAAAAGAATGCATTTAATAATTGAATGAAACATTGATTACTGATTAGACTCTACAAAAATACAAATTATCTAAAAATAAACAACAAAAAAACTACTAGATTATACTCTGAATCTTTTCAAATTAATAATTAATAATCTGCAGTTTGACAGTTGCACTTGTTAAAACTTCAACAAGATTAATAATCCAACATTTTCTGATCTTGTTTAGTATATCAGTCCCAAAACAAGTTAAAAATACTTTTTAGCTGATATAAGATTGTAAAACTTGATTAGTTGAACAGTTTTTACAGTAAAGTGACTCTGCTGCTCAGAACAGATTAAATAAGCTCCACTTTAAACCGGATCAGGACCAGGTTAGTTTCAGAGCACTTGTTATCATTGAAACATAAGTGCTTCCCTCCCATGCAAATGATTAAGACTTAATTAATTCAGGTTTACACTATAATCCCAGCGTAATCCCTCACAGAAGGTAAAGTAAGTATTAAACACGTCACCATTTTTCTCAGTAAATATATTACTAGAGGTGCTAATG
>NW_013957366.1:0-412 GCF_001266775.1 Austrofundulus limnaeus
TATTTATCCAATGTGTTTTTTGGTCCAACACCCACATTAAACCAGCATCAACAATATGAAGAAAAAAAAGCGTGAGGTGGAGCATCTGTGGTCGGGTTTGAGCCAAAGTGGATCCCGTTTCTCCCCTCAGGCACCATCGCCGTGTGTGTCACTATCTTTGCGCACTCTGTGTGTGTTAGAAACAGAAAGTGTTTCCTCCCCTGAGGCCTCTCACTTATAGTCTGTGTGAAAATGAACCTCTTGTCAATCGCCTGCTCGAGGCTGTTTATGAAAATGAGGGATTCATCCGTCAGCCGCTCGGCTGTCAGAGGCTCCTGCAGCAGCTTACAGAGTCTGATGGCCCAACACCTGCACAATGCTTCTGGACCAGAGACATGGAGGACAAGAAAAGGGAGGGGAGGGCCGATCAGAT
>NW_013957366.1:1412-2436 GCF_001266775.1 Austrofundulus limnaeus
ACACACACACACACACACACACACACACACACACACACACACACACACACACACACACACACAAGCTGAAAGAGAAGATGCTTGTGTAATGGAGACAGACAGAAGAGTAATCCTAATTTAATTTTTCCAGTGGAGTAGTGGATTAGAGGGGGATTAGGACAGTATCATGACAAGATTATAACACACATGAAGTTCTGCTGCTTAAGTCCATTAGTCTGTTCTCTGCTGATTTTCTTTTCTTTTACATGACTGTGTGTGTCTGCAGCTGAACGAATGAACGCTACAGGAGGAATACGTGTAGAGCTGACTGAGCTTGTGTCCGTGGGGAGGGGGTGTTTGTATGCTGAGGCGGGGGTACGCCATGTTGCAGGGGTTCAGATGTATATCTAATGCTTCATGCCACATATGGGTCACTGCTGCTGTCCCCCTGGGGTGCAAGGCAGGGCTAAGAGCTTGGGCTTTGGGGAGGGGAGAGACGGGAAACATCAGGGGTCTTGAATCGATAATTTCAACAAGGTTCACTGAACTTTTGACTGTCGAGGCATTAACTTGCACGAGTAAATCCAGAGAAGAGCAGTTTGTTCACTTGTGACGTCGTTGCAAAAATGATGAAGACCAACAATCAGGAGACGGTCGGACCGCCATGAGAATATTTTCAGCTTGTGTTGTGAATTTGCATGCAGCGGCAGGCGGAAGGGAGAGTTGTTAAGGTTTATGGGCAATGTGAGGAAGCAGAAACGCGAGGTGGGACAGCGTGTTGTTATTTTTGGTTCAGGGTTCTAAGGTAACCGGTGGCAGCCAGACCGAGAGACAGAGGGTCCGCCTGCCAGGCATGGTGGTCTGCGAAGTTCTGGGATCAAGAGAGGATTTTTATTACATGTCACTAAAACGCTTTCCTTTACAGCCTTTATTAACGTCTTTAGATCTTTTAATTCTTATAAAATCTCACAAATATGTTTCAGATGTTAATTTGCAATCAGAGTTGGGTCAAAAATTAAAGTAATCTTTCAATACAGTTTTATTT
>NW_013957367.1:0-617 GCF_001266775.1 Austrofundulus limnaeus
TGTGTGTGTGTGTGTGTGTGTGTGTGTGTGTGTGTGTGTGTATTAGTGCTAACAAATGTTTATTGAAGATTCTGCCTTTAACTATTTGAAGTCACCTGTTGGTCAGACAAATATTTTGTGAACTACTGGATGGATTTGAATGAAACTTTACGCTAATCATACTATGTACATCTACGATTGAATACCTTTTGGTGCCTGTGCAAGTAGATTGCCGCCACAACCAACATACCTTAGAAAGCACAAAACTGGCTATAATTCAGTCTGTGCTACAATACCTGCTTCTTATTTTGCAACATCTTTGCGTAAAACTTTGGCAATAACTGTTTTACTATAAACAAAATGGCACATGAGTCATATAACACAGGGTGATTCAAAAGTCACAGGACACCCTTTTATTTTGATCCATTAGGCCAGATTACAAGATGGTGCACATATTCCGAACATGGCCTAAAGATAGTCCCTCTCACTCATTATTTGCTGGGGTATTCAGATATGACATTTTCCCCTTTCTTTCTGAAATGAATCAATATCCTGTGCCTTTTGACTCACCCTACATCTACAGTAGGACTGCCACGATTAATCGATTAATCGACGACTAATCGATTATTAAAATAATC
>NW_013957367.1:1617-2435 GCF_001266775.1 Austrofundulus limnaeus
CGATTAGTCGACTAATCGAATAAATAATCTGTGATTAATCGATTATTAAAATAATCATTTGTGGCGGCCCTAAACACAACAACGGATAAAACTTAAACAGGGGCTGCCATCTTGAGGGCCTGAGGGAGCAGTTGTGTAGGATGTGTTGGTTAAGGGTCTTTCTCAAGTGCCAAGACTGGGGCAAATGAGAGCGGAAGCAGATATTGATACTTCCGATTGTGCATTATGCTGAAATGGCTGCAGTGCTGTCATTTCCAGACATAAGATTATCTTAGTCTTAAACTCTGATGTGAAGGGCAGCAGATGAAATGATTTTCAATCAAGGAAAGCTAGGTCTTATTTGCACATGTGCTCTATTTGACTAATTACTGTTATCCACCTTAGCCTCTTACTACTACTACTCTGCTCTCCCTAAAAGCAGCCAAGCTCCACACTTCACACATTTCATTGCATGCAGGTGTAAAAATTACAGCATCCGAATATGAAAGATTTCCTGGACACGCTTGTGATTTACTCAGTTTTGACAGAATGGTTGGCAGCATTTACTAATCCGCTAAACAGGAACCATATTTCTCCTATCGACTGCATATTAGTAAAGATCAGCGTTGAAAAACTACAGGAAGTGGCCTCTTACGAATCAAACCATCATTTTCAGTGTTTGAAATGACAATAACCTTGCCTGTGGCACATTTACTTGAACACATTTCACTGAAAAACTTATTGACAGCTCAGTAGGAATGTGCGATATGGCAAAAAAAATTCATATCATGATATACATTATGATGGGTGGCGTAATGATATATATCACGGTATAAAAC
>NW_013957368.1:0-893 GCF_001266775.1 Austrofundulus limnaeus
TGGTGCTGGGACGCGCACATGACCGAATTGTACATGGACCTGCGAAGCGATTTGACGATCTTGGCGACGCTGGTGGGCGTAGGACGGTTGTCCGTCGCCGCTCTGGTACACGAACGCTTCATGTTAGTCTCGCGGTTGCGTAAATTAAATAGAGATCTCGGTTCGGCAGAATTGGCGTTGCGGGATAAGCAATCACAAACGCGTTCGAATACACACCGGGGCGTGTGACGTTGAGCTCGCGTCGTCGTCGTAGCATCTAGTACTAAAACATTATCGTTTTCATTAGCCGACGCGACGACCGACATGGATAGACACTGCGACTACTTGGTGTACTCGCGAGACCGCGCACACGAAGACGAGTCCATCGTCGAGTGCGATATATGCATCGGCGCGGATTTAACCGGACATCGAAAATGTATAGAGGCGTCCGTCGCGGACAGCCGTACGTCCGATGACTCTCGATCGCGCGCGATGCTTCCTTACGTGAACGCCGCGTTGAGCGAACACGAGCGCACCGATACGATCACTTTGTATATTCCGTTATCAACATTATCTAACGTCGAAGACGTAGTAAAAATACGCGGAGATTTAACCGTACGCGAGATTCCCCGTTGCGGTACGTGGTTCGGAACGATATCGTACGTGAACGCCGCGTTCCATCGATTGCGAAAAGCCGCATGCGCGTGCAACCACTTACCCGCGTTACACAAGATGGTGCTCGAGCAGAAAAACGACGATCTGTTGCTGTACCTGGTGAGCGCGCACGTTCAACAACGGAGCGAAGCCGTCAGCTCGGCGGTCGACACGTTCGGTGCCTTCGCTTGCGATGCGGTATTGGCTCCGGTACTACACACGATAATGCGCTCGGACTGGTTACGGACTCAGAAGCTGTC
>NW_013957368.1:1893-2435 GCF_001266775.1 Austrofundulus limnaeus
GTAACAAATAGCGCGATTCGGAAGCGTTTGTATTTGGGCGCGCTGGCCAAAAACCTACACAGCACCATCAGCGGTACGCTGCGGCACGCCGAAAATAGACGCGTAGCGGGCCCGGTGACCGGACCTTTTGGAACAGAATTCGATATGTGGTGCGATACGTTACTGGAGCCGACCGAAATTAACCAAACGTCCTTATGCGAGTTGCTCGCGCGATACCTGTCGACGACATCGAGCTGCGATCCGACCGTCGGGCCGTCTCAACGCGATGTCGCAACGGGTTCGCGGTCACACAGCGGCGCCGGTACAATGACGTCGACGCCCGAACAACAACCGGGGTCGATGTTAAATGTGTGCGCGGGATTGTCGATTGTAGTAAACTCGAAGAACCTCGTTAAACCGCGCATCGTGGTGAATCGCGTACGATGCGGCGATAAAATATTCATGTATACACCAGAGCGCGAGTTTGACAGGGGTGCTATTTTAACCCCGTCTTTGGATGATTTTGAGACCGTCGAATATACCGAATACGAGCGCACTTGCGC
>NW_013957369.1:0-1435 GCF_001266775.1 Austrofundulus limnaeus
ATTTAAAATAAACCAAACAATGGCTATCAGCAAAAAAACTAAAACATTAGCTAAAAGCTAAAAAAGGATTTAGCTAAAATGCTTGTTAAACACATTCAAAAAATTAGCTAAAGACTAATGGTAGCAACAGGCTAGTTAACAATAGCCATAGCTTAGTTAAACGTTAATGTAGTCTAAAGTTAGGTAGAAAGTAAAATACTCGCTAAAAGAAGCTAAAAGCTAAAATATATATAAAAGCTAAAAGCTAAAATATATAAAATAATGACTAAAGCTAAAAAGTACAGTATAGGTCTACCACTGGCTAAGAACCAAAAGAAACAAAACTCTTGCTAAAATTCAAAAGCAGCAAAATCCTAGCTAAAATCTAAAAATTTGCAAGGGTTTGTAAGTTTAGCAAAATAGTAACTAGATTCTAAAAGTGGCAAAAAGCTAGCCAAAGGCTAAAATGAGCAAATGCTAGTTAAAAGTAGCAAAAGGTTAGCTAAAGACTAACAATAGCAATAAGCTAGCTAAAAGTAGCCACGGGCTAGTTAAACAAAGCAATTTAAATTTAGGTAAAGACTAAATTATTCACTAAAGGAAGTAAAGCATCAGCTAAGAGTTTAACTATATAAAAGAATGGCTAAAGCTAAAAAGTATACCACTGGCTAAGAACCAAAAGAAACAAAGCTCCTGCTACAATCCAAAAGTAGCAAAATGCTAGCTAAAATCTTAAAGTTTGCAAGCGTATGTAAGTTTAGCAAAATAGTAGCTAGATTCTAAAAGTAGAATAAAAGCTGACCAAACACTATAATGAGCAAATGCTAATTAAAAGCAACAAAAGGTAAGCTAAAGACTAACAATMGCAATAAGCTAGCTAAATGTACTTYGGTTAAACTTTAAAGTAATTTAAAGTTGGGTAAAAAAAACAAAATAATCCCTGAAATTATTTAAGGCTTGCCACAAGTTTAAAGAAGCAAAATATTTTGTTAACATTGATTGCRTACCCTCATTTCAGAATTGCATATTAATATATGTGAAAAAAACTCAGGTTAATCCAATTTTTTCATTTTGTTTCATAGTGATCAATGAGTTCCTTTTACTTTGTTTATCCTTTAAAAGATGACTTTATTTGCAGCTTCTTTTTTACTTTGCAGGGAATTGTCTTTCAGATTGATTACATCTGGCAGAAATAAAAGCTCCTTGGTTGTTCTTGTTGGTTATTAAAGTTTTGACTGACAGGTGCTTGACTCCAGCTGTTGAGCAGAGAGTAAAAAGGCGAATGTTGGCGACTGTAGATGATCTTTTGATAACATCGGCTGGCCTTTGAGAGCAGCTAAAATTTGTCTCTGTGGGGCCACTCGCCTGCTCTTTTCATGTCTTGACACTTTTCTTGTCTCTCTCTCTCTCTCTCTCTCTCTCTCTCTCTCTCTCTCTCTCTCTCTCTCTCTCTCTC
>NW_013957370.1:0-640 GCF_001266775.1 Austrofundulus limnaeus
TTTTTTTTCAAGCTTTAAATGATGATATTAAAGACGAGTTGGCAACACGAGATCCACCACAGTCCCTCAGAGAGTTGGAGGACCTCGCCACACGAATCGATCTGAGGTTGCATGAACGAAGAAAAGCTAAAAGAGGTAACACCAGAGCATTAAATGAGTCATCTTTTTTCAAGTCACCAGCTCCATTTGTGTCCCATGGATCATTTCAATCTTCAGTCCCTGTTGCCAGCAGTGAAGAGCCAATGCAGATCGGCAGATCTAAATTAACTAAAGAGGAGAAGTTACGCAGACTGAAGGGAGGACTATGTTTTTATTGTGGTGAGTCAGGTCACATTGTGGGTTGCTGTCACAATTTAAATCAGAAGTCTCCCAGAAACAAGAGTCATGTCTTAAGCCCCACGTCCTTAAGCCATTCATTACTCCAACTACCTGCTGAATTATCCGTGGCTGGTAAGACACTGCCGATTAAGGCATTTGTGGACTCTGGTGCTGACACGGAATTCATTGATTATGATTTTGCTCTTACTCTGGGAATACAGGTCACCCCTTCCAAGAGCAGCCACCAAGTTCTGGCCTTGGACGGTCACCACCTGAACAGCACCAGCACTGAAACGGTTCCTGTAAAGATGGTCATCGGAGG
>NW_013957370.1:1375-1978 GCF_001266775.1 Austrofundulus limnaeus
GTCTTCGATGACGCAATGACGCAACCCGGCTACACACTGGAACTCCTGGCTTTTACAGATTTGAACAAATACGCACAAAAACATAAAAATTAGCGCAGAAACAGTACTATATAACATTTTAGACATATTCTCAAAGCTAACCGTGGAGTAAGTTGCTCTTTAAGTTTGACGATTTCCTGTGTATGTTCGGCAGCCTGTTCGGTGGCTTAGTGCTTAGAGCGTCGGGTTAGAAAGAATTCTCTTCCTGACGTATTGCTGCTGGGCAGGTTCGAACCCCGCTCGAGACTAGCTATCCTTATATAGATTCACTATCGGGGTTCGCTCTGTGTTGAAATTCCACCGAGGCCAAAGAGGGAGATGGAACAGTGCTGAGGACTTTCGACGGTAGGCCATGTTCTGGCTTCTAACGGATAAACAGTGGTAAGTTGTAAATGGTAAGTAGTACTGAGCGCTTTACACTAACAGACATTCACCCATTCACTCTCACACACTTCCTTCTAAAGAATAAGTAGTGGTAAATGGTAAATGGTACTGGACGTATAAAGCGCTTTACATTAACACCGATTCACACTTGGGCCAGATTCATTCCCTGGGGCCAGAGGT
>NW_013957371.1:0-635 GCF_001266775.1 Austrofundulus limnaeus
GCATTCTAGCTTGATGATGATGTCTTGTTTCACCTCATTGTCCTCTGATAGCCTGGGACAGTGACATGGCTTCTCTGCTGCTGCTCCTCCATCTCCTGCCACCCACAGCTGGACGAAAGAGGACCAAGATAAGCCCCAGTGATGCAGTGGAGAAAATGTTGCACTTTCACAAGGTATGCAGGACTTATCTTCATCCAACTAGCCAGTACTTTAGATGTATAACCCCTATTTCAAATACCTTAGAAAGCTGGCATAGTCAAACAAAGAACTGAACATCTTTATGTTGACTACAATTCCAACAATAGTTCCTCAACAGTAAGGACTTCTTTGACTGAAACACACAGTTTGCCAGAAAACCTTTCTGGTGTACAGACCCACGTGAGCAGTTAAAAACTTGACATTTAAGGTTTTATCTTTCTGTTTTCAGTCATGCTGCAGCTTGGATGAACACCTTCAGAGAAGAGATGGTAGACAACCATACATCCTTGCTGTTGGTCGAACCATGAACAGGATTGACACATTCTACATTGTTGTGGACAAACAGCTCATCCCCTGCAAAGCCACTAGCTCACTGGGTGCCTTTGATGAACTTTTTAAATCCCACTACGTGTTCAACCTGTCATACGATGAGTACC
>NW_013957371.1:1635-2435 GCF_001266775.1 Austrofundulus limnaeus
TTCCTTCAGTTCTCCACAACACAACGTTTTTGCGTGTAAACAGTGTGAACTTTGCATCTCCCAGCGCTGCACACACACTGGCTGATTATGGTTATGATGCACCCAAGTGACAAGTAGTAAATGCCTTTTTTTATACCTGTAAAAAAAATAAAGAAAAACTGAGATTGCCATAAGCTGCAGGGTTTGATAAATATGTTTCTAAAAATCATTGTAAATCTTCATCAATAATTCTGATTTGCATTCAACTTAAAAACATTTCAGCCTTTATTTTATTGGTAAAGTAACAACAGAGATGGTTGTATCACAATGATTAGAAAGGGATGGTTTGATGGCACGTTCAACACTTTTCTTAGTGGCTAATATTAGCAAAGTATAGCTTTGAAGACTTCAGACTTAAAAGGAGCTGACTTTCATCTCAGCTGCAAAGTGCACCAGCACACATTGAAAATCGTGGCTTAAACATGCCAACAAAACAACATAATTTATTACAAGAGTACTGCTAACAATACATAATAAGTCTTTCATAATACTGTCAGAGTAATCAAAATCCAAAGCAAGAATTATTTCACACAACTATCTTGATTACTGTATGTGTTCATTATCCTAATTGTGGTGGGTGAAACATCAGTTTCACTGATGATGATGTCATCCTTAGTGTAAGGCCTGCGTCGCACGGAAAGATAATCATGCAGATTTTTGCCTTTCCGACAATCTTAAGGAAGTCCAGTTTATTGTGATGGCTCTAAATTTAGATTTAGATTTTAGATTCAACTTTAATTATTATTGTGCAGAGTACAAGT
>NW_013957372.1:0-1435 GCF_001266775.1 Austrofundulus limnaeus
TAATATGGGTAATATGTTTAAGTATGGTCATGATGTTCAAAATTAATTTGTTTGATTGATTTGATATACAAAAATGGAAAAAATCCACTGAATTTTCTAGATATTGAGCTAGGATTTTGGTGTGGTAGCTGAGAGTTTTATTCAACACGTTCTAAGATTGCTTACAGATCTTGCGAGGTCTCACAACATTCTTTACAAGGTTTGATCAAAACAGCTATGATTTGGCCCTTTCTCAACATAAGATGATCTTAATTTAAAACTGGCATCAAAGGCAGCCGGCGGCAAGCATTCCTGCAAAAAATGTGAGGTCTTTAACTTTTTTAACAGTTTAGCTGTCAGTGCGTCGTCCTCGGGGGGTCTTTTAAAACTCATGACCACACCAGATGCCTTCTCACCAGTCTGAAATGTGCCACGCACTTTCCTCCTCCTTTGCATTACAACATCTGCCTTGGGTCCTCCCTCTGCCAGGCCTTCCTCGGAGGACTCAGGCTGGATTGACTTGTCGAGGACCACCAGGAAAGCAGGTGACGAAAACTACCAAAGGAGTTCACCGGTTGCCAAATTTGCCGCCTTGTCAGCTCGGTGCCAAAGCTTAAAAAAAAGCATGCCCTTATACAGGTATTTCAATGCCTCGCTGAAGATTCAAGTCATTTATTTTCCAGTTCTCCAAAACAAAGTCTGAAAACCCCCAAAAAGGCATCGTTGTCACCCTTCAACACAACATCACTCTGGGATCCGACACCAGCCGAGGACAGGTGAAACTGCTTGAAAAATAGGAACGGTCGAAACGCGAACTCGAGGGAAGGCGCTCGTTTTCTTTGCATCATTAAACTGAAATATGTCTCGAGCGTAGGAACTGCTACCACAGAGCAGCACGCCTGCCACGTCTGGCACCGGCCTTCAAGCGAGTGCATCAGGATTTTCCAGTGCATCAATAGTAAGAAGTGGCCTGATTAAGTGAGAATTAAAGATGGCCGTCACAGCCAATAGTCACGCCGGATTAAAAATAAACACATGTGGGCTCCAGTTGTAACTCCTCAATCCCGTCTTCACTCACAGTCAACACTTCAAAAAAAAAACACATAATATAAAGTTACCGCCGGCTAAAAACTCCACGCAATGGAACAAATTGTCTCACATATGTATCCACTCACCGGCATTAAGTGCTTAAATGTTTCGCTGCGTTTGCAGGCAGTGAGCCACAGATTATTCCAGGGATCGAATTTTTAGCGGAATTATTTGATACTTTAAGCAGGTGAGGGGGCAAATCATTTGATTTGGAAAAATGCTTGATCAGGTCGAAAACATTTTTAAAGGAAATTAACTTTTTAATAGTTAAAGGTGATTTTATGAAAGCTCACTTTCACATAATATAACAAGAAATCAGAATTAAACATGTCAAATAAAGCAAACATCGTTTTTGTTTATATAGTCC
>NW_013957373.1:0-631 GCF_001266775.1 Austrofundulus limnaeus
AGGATACCTGAGACCAGCAGAGGACACGTGAGACCAGCAGAGGACATGTGAGACCAGCAGAGGACACGTGAGACCAGCAGAGTTGTTCAGGAGGAGGATGATGAAACTTTCATTATTTCCTGATTTTTAGAATTTATTACAAAGTAAAATCCCAGAAGAGAATCATCTGATTCCTCTGAGTCTTGTTGGTCTTACAGTTTGTAGAACGGTTCAAGTCAGATTTAGTGGACAAATCTTTGATGTGGTGTACCTCAAGGGTCCATTTTAGGACCTTTTTTGTCTATATGTTACTGTTGGGATCAATATTTAAAAAGAACAACACATCTTTTCTCTGTTTCACAGACAACATTTAAATTTATTTTACTTTTAAATCAAAAAAAGCCTCTTTTGATTTGACTCCAGGCATCAAAGCCTGGTGGTCTCAGAACAGTCTGTTGGTACTGGTTCTCCTGGTGATATGTTTCCTGGGATTCTCAGTTCATTCGCTCCCTGTGGTTCCTCTGTGTTCCTCTGTGGTTCCTCTGTAGTTCCTCTGTAGTTCCTCTGTAGTTCCTCTGTGGTTCCTCTGTAGTTCCTCTGTAGTTCCTCTGTGGTTCCTCTGTAGTTCCTCTGTAGTTCCTCTGTGGTTCCT
>NW_013957373.1:1631-2434 GCF_001266775.1 Austrofundulus limnaeus
GGTACGATGAGTGACAATACAATGAGTGACGGTACGATGAGTGACGGTACGATGAGTGACGGTACGATGAGTGATGGTACGATGAGTGACAATACGATGAGTGACAACACGATGAGTGACAGTACGATGAGTGATGGTACGATAAATGACAGTACGATGAGTGATGGTACGATGAGTGACAATACGATGAGTGATGGTACGATGAGTGACAATACGATAAATGACAGTACGATGAGTGACGGTACGATGAGTGACAATACAATGAGTGACGGTACGATGAGTGACAATACGATGAGTGATGGTACAATGAGTGACGGTACGATGAGTGATGGTACGATGAATGACAGTACGATGAGTGATGGTACGATGAGTGACAATACGATGAGTGACGGTACGATGAGTGATGGTACGATGAGTGACAATACGATGCGTGATGGTACGATGAGTGACAATACGATGAGTGATGGTACGATGAATGACAGTACGATGAGTGATGGTACGATGAGTGACAATACGATGAGTGACAATACGATGAGTGACGGTACGATGAGTGACAATACGATGAGTGACAATACGATGAGTGACAATATGATGAGTGATGGTACGATGAATGACAGTACGATGAGTGATGCTACGATGAGTGACAATACGATGAGTGATGGTACGATGAGTGACGGTATGATGAGTGACAATACGATGAGTGACGTACGATGAGTGACAATATGATGAGTGACGGTACGATGAGTGACAATATGATGAGTGACGGTACGATGAGTGACAATATGATGAGTGACGGTACGATG
>NW_013957374.1:0-268 GCF_001266775.1 Austrofundulus limnaeus
TCAGACAGGTACACAGTGAGACAGTTACACAGTGAGACAGTTACACAGTGAGACAGGTACACAGTCAGACAGGTACACAGTCAGACAGGTACACAGTGGGACAGGTACACAGTCAGACAGGTACACAGTGAGACAGGTACACAGTGAGACAGGTACGCAGTGAGACAGGTACACAGTCAGACAGGTACACAGTCAGACAGGTACACAGTCAGACAGGTACACAGTCAGACAGGTACACAGTGAGACAGGTACACAGTGAAACAGGTAC
>NW_013957374.1:1609-2134 GCF_001266775.1 Austrofundulus limnaeus
GACAGGTACACAGTGAGACAGGTACAGAGTGAGACAGGTACACAGTGAGACAGGTACAGAGTGAGACAGGTACGCAGTGAGACAGGTACGCAGTGAGACAAGTACGCAGTGAGACAGGTACACAGTGAGACAGGTACACAGTGAGACAGGTACACAGTGAGACAGGTACACAGTGACACAGGTACACAGTGACACAGGTACACAGTGACACAGGTACACAGTAAAACAGGTACACAGTCAGACAGGTACACAGTAAGACAGATACACAGTGTGGAGGCACACAGGTGTGCAGTGAGACAGGTACACAATGAGACAGGTACACAATGAGACAGGTACACAGTGAGACAGGTACACAGTAACACAGGTACACAGTGAGACAGGTACACAGTGAGAGAGGTACACAGTGAGACAGGTACGCAGTGACACAGGTACGCAGTGAGACAAGTACACAGTGAGACAGGTACACAGTGAGACTGAGACAAGTACACAGTGAGACAGGTACACAGTGAGACTGAGACAAGTACA
>NW_013957374.1:3134-3775 GCF_001266775.1 Austrofundulus limnaeus
GCACACAGGTGTGCAGTGAGACAGGTACACAGTGAGACAGGTACACAGTGAGACAGGTACACAGTGAGACAGGTACACAGTGAGACAGGTACACCGTGAGACAGGTACATATTGAGACAGGTACACAGTCAGACAGGTACAAAGTCAGACAGGTACACAGTGAGACAGGTACACAGTCAGACAGGTACACAGTAAAACAGATACACAGTGTGGAGGCACACAGGTGTGCAGTGAGACAGGTACACAGTGAGACAGGTACACAGTGAGACAGGTACACAGTGAGACAGGTACACCGTGAGACAGGTACATATTGAGACAGGTACACAGTCAGACAGGTACAAAGTCAGACAGGTACACATTGAGACAGGTACACAGTCAGACAGGTACACAGTGAGACAGGTACACAGTCAGACAGGTACGCAGTGAGACAAGTACGCAGTGAGACAGGTACACAGTGAGACAGGTACACAGTGAGACAGGTACACAGTGAGACAGGTACACAGTGACACAGGTACACAGTGACACAGGTACACAGTGACACAGGTACACAGTAAAACAGGTACACAGTCAGACAGGTACACAGTAAAACAGATACACAGTGTGGAGGCACACAGGTGTGCAGTGAGACAGGTGTGCAGTGA
>NW_013957375.1:0-984 GCF_001266775.1 Austrofundulus limnaeus
ATTAATAATTATTAATAATCGATCAATAATTATTAATAACAATTGTTTCATGTTTCCAACCATCACCACCTGACAATTGTTTCCATGGCAACAACCTCAAAGCCCTGGCTGTCAATCAGAACCAGCTTTGATTGACAGCTCTCTGAGCCAGAGGCGCATCACAGGGTCTGCTGCTGGACCAGGACTGGGCTTTGGTCCTGACTGGGTCCAGTTTGGTTCTGATTGGGTCCGGTTTGGTTTTGATTGGGTCTGGTTTGGTTGTGATTGGGTCCAGTTTGGTTCTGATTGGGTCTGGTTTGGTTCTGAGTGGGTCCAGTTTGGTTCTAATTGGGTCTGGTTTGGTTCTGAGTGGGTCTGGTTTGGTTCTGATTGGGTCTGGTTTGGTTCTGATTGGGTCTGGTTTGGTTCTGAGTGGGTCTGGTTTGGTTCTGATTGGGTCTGGTTTGGTTCTGAGTGGGTCTGGTTTGGTTCTGATTGGGTCTGGTTTGGTTCTGAGTGGGTCTGGTCTACAGGTTCTGGATTCAGAACCATCAGAACTCTGATTGTTTCTGATCGATGCTCAGATTGTTTATTGATCACTGCTGACCTGAGAGCAGCAGGCTCCGCCCACCCAGACAGGTGGTGCTGGTGGTCGATATCATCTTCATCATCATCTTCATCTTCATCATCATCTTCATCAGGATGAAGTCTCTCTGGATGCTGATCTGTGTTCACAGAACTTTTCTGTTAAATTATTTTAAATGTTTTATTTTTTACATGAAACAAAACTTTACTTCCTGTTAGTGATCAGGATTGACTGCAGCTCACAGTTTATGTTCGACAGAACCAACAGAACCAACTGGACCAACTGGACCAACAGAACCAACTGGACCAACTGGACCAACTGGACCAACAGAACCAACTGGACCAACTGGACCAACTGGACCAACAGAACCAACTGGACCAACTGGACCAACTGGACCAACAGAACCAACTGGACCAACA
>NW_013957375.1:1984-2434 GCF_001266775.1 Austrofundulus limnaeus
ATGGTTGTGCGTGTGATGGTTGTGCGTGTGTGATGGTTGTGCGTGTGATGGTTGTGCGTGTGATGGTTGTGCGTGTGATGGTTGTGCGTGTGATGGTTGTGCGTGTGATGGTTGTGCGTGTGATGGTTGTGAGTGTGTGATGGTTGTGCGTATGTGATGGTTGTGCGTGTGTGATGGTTGTGCGCGTGTGATGGTTGTGCGTGTGTGATGGTTGTGTGCGTGTGATGGTTGTGCGTGTGATGGTTGTGCGTGTGATGGTTGTTGGTTGTGTGTGTGTGATGGTTGTGCGCGTGTGATGGTTGTGTGTGTGTGATGGTTGTGCGCGTGTGATGGTTGTGTGTGTGTGATGGTTGTGCGTGTGATGGTTGTGCGTGTGATGGTTGTGCGTGTGATGGTTGTGCGTGTGATGGTTGTGCGTGTGATGGTTGTGCGTGTGATGGTTGTGCGTGT
>NW_013957376.1:0-593 GCF_001266775.1 Austrofundulus limnaeus
GAGAGAGGACATGAGGCAGCAGAGAGAGGACATGAGGCAGCAGAGAGAGGACATGAGGCAGCAGAGAGAGGACATGAGACAGCAGAGAGAAGACATGAGGCAGCAGAGAGAAGACACGAGACAGCAGAGGGGACATGAGACAGCAGAGAGGACATGAGACAGCAGAGAGAAGACATGAGGCAGCAGAGAGAAGACACGAGACAGCAGAGGGGACATGAGACAGCAGAGGGGACATGAGGCAGCAGAGAGAAGACATGAGGCAGCAGAGAGAAGACATGAGGCAGCAGAGAGGACACGAGACAGCAGAGGGGACATGAGGCAGCAGAGAGAGGACATGAGACAGCAGAGAGAAGACATGAGGCAGCAGAGAGAGGACACGAGACAGCAGAGGGGACATGAGGCAGCAGAGAGAGGACATGAGGCAGCAGAGAGAAGACATGAGACAGCAGAGAGAAGACATGAGGCAGCAGAGAGGACATGAGACAGCAGAGAGAAGACATGAGGCAGCAGAGAGGACATGAGACAGCAGAGAGAAGACATGAGGCAGCAGAGAGGACATGAGACAGCAGAGAGAAGACATGAGGCAGCAGAGA
>NW_013957376.1:4257-4909 GCF_001266775.1 Austrofundulus limnaeus
CCTTCCTTCCTTCCTTCCTTCCTTCCTTCCTTCCTTCCTTCCTAAAAACCCAGCGCTCGTCGTGGGTGATGGCAGTGGGACCCGGAGAGGCATGGTTGGGAGGAGCACCCCCCCCCCCATCTGAGCCTGAGAGGTGTTTTGTTTGTGGGCTTCTGTGCTCCTTGTCTTTGGCAGGCATCCTGGGGAGGTGGGGGGACGTTGGGTCAGAGGGGGCCTTGTTCCGCCTTCATTGTCCAGGCGGCTTGCATGAGCTGTGGCAGTGGGGTTGTTCTGGTCAGGTCTAAGTCCAGGTCTTTGGTCTGGGTCCAGGTCTCATCCGGTCAGGTCTGAGTCCCGGTCACATCTGGTCAGGTTTGAGTTCAGGTCTCATCTGGTCAGGTCTGAGTCCAGGTTTTTGGTCTTGGTCCAGGTCTCATCTAGTCAGGTCTGAGTCCCGGTCTTTGGTCTTTGTCCAGGTCTCATCTGGTCAGGACGGAGTCCAGGTCTCATCTAGTCAGGTCTGAGTCCCGGTCTTTGGTCTTTGTCCAGGTCTCATCTGGTCAGGACTGAGTCTAGGTCTCAGGTGAGTCCAGGTCTCATCTGGTCAGGTCTGAGTCCAGCTCTTCGGTCTGGGTCCAGGTCACATCTGGTCTGGTCTGACACCCCCCACCCC
>NW_013957377.1:0-1044 GCF_001266775.1 Austrofundulus limnaeus
TACTTTATAGGGTTCTGTTTGTTTTATTCATGATTAAATACAGCAAAATAAACAGTTTCAAAGGTAACAGATGTTTGTAACACTTGGTTTATTAATAATGATTTAACTGCTGGATGTTCGGCCCCTCAGTAACTGTGGTTGGACAGCCCTGATCTAAACGCTGCCACAGATGTTTAACGGTGTTTAGTTTTAGACAGGCGACACAGATCAGCTGTAATTTGTTCAGATTAGCAGATTGAACCGGTCTCTTTCCCCTCCTGCAGTTCCAGTCCTTCAGTCAGTACCGCTGCAAGACGGCCAAAAAGTCTGAGGAGGAAATCGAGTTCCTGAGGAACAACCCAAAGATCTGGAACGTCCACAGCGTCCTCAACGTCCTCCACTCCCTCGTGGACAAGAGCAACATCAACCGGCAGCTGGAGGTCTACACCAGTGGAGGTGAGTCTGTTTGACTCGGTTCTGTTTCCCTGTAAACTCCTCCTCAACCCGTTTCTGTGGTCTCGGCTGCAGGAGACCCAGAGAGCGTGGCTGGAGAGTACGGTCGTCACTCCCTGTACAAGATGCTGGGTTACTTCAGCTTGGTGGGGCTCCTGAGGCTCCACTCCCTGTTGGGGGATTATTACCAGGCCATCAAAGTCCTGGAGAACATCGAGCTCAACAAGAAGGTAAAACTAACTGTAAACTGGTTTTAACTGGGCCAATGTGTCGACTCGTTTTCCATCAAACATCATGAGACAGTTCCTTCATCTTTACGACAAAATAAAGTTTTAAGTTAAAATAGAGAAAATAGATTTAAATCTTCAAGCTTCATGGATAAAAAAAACAGATTATATGAACTCATTTTATTGGATGCAGCTAAAACCAAAAAATACAAACTTTGTTCAAATTAGTTGAGAAATGAAGAAGTTAGGTAATTTTTATTGGGGAAAAAAAGAAACAACCTGATGAGATTATACTTTAGATTTTTTGTTTTTAATACGGCTGTCAAATGATTAATATTTTTAATCTGATTAATCCCAAAGTAGCTGTGAATTAATCATGATTAAT
>NW_013957377.1:2044-2434 GCF_001266775.1 Austrofundulus limnaeus
AATGGAAAGAAATCATGAGTTTAATGGGGGGAAGCCCCGAGTTCAATGGGAGGAATCCCCGAGTTTAATGGGGGAATCTTGATTTCAATTGGGGGAATCCTGAGTTCAATGGGGGGAATCCCCCGAGATCAAAGGGGGGAATCCCCCTAGATCAAAGGGGTGGAATCCCCTGAGATCAAAGGGGGGGAATCCCCCAAGATCAAAGGGGGGGAATCTCCAAGTTTAATGGGAGAAATCCCTTATTCAATGGGTGAATCTCTGGAATGGAAAGAAATCATGAGTTTAATGGGGGGAAGCCCAGAGTTCAATGGGAGGAATCCCCGAGTTTAATGGGGGAATCCTTGAATTTAATGGGGAAATCCCGATTTCAATGGGAGGAATCCCCGAGTT
>NW_013957378.1:0-660 GCF_001266775.1 Austrofundulus limnaeus
AGTTTTTTCATGAGTTTATTGTGAGATTATCATGAGTTTATCGTGAGTTTAATATGAGATTATCATGAGTTTAATGTGATATTATCTTGAGTTTAATGTGAGATTATCATGAGTTTATCATGAGTTTAATGTGAGATTATCATGAGTTTAATGTGAGTTTATCATGAATTTAATGTGAGTTTATCATGAGTTTAATGTGAGTTTATCATGAGTTTAATGTGATTTATATTGAGTGTAATGTGAGATTATCGTGAGTTTATCATGAGTTTAATGTGAGATTATCATGAGTTTAATGTGATATATCTTGAGTTTAATGTGAGATTATCGTGAGTTTATCATGATTTTAATGTGAGATTATCATGAGTTTACCTTGAGTTTAATGTAAGATTATCATGAGTTTATCATGAGTTTATCATGAGTGTAATGTGAGATTATCATGAGTTTATCATGAGTTTATCATGAGTTTAATGTGAGATTATCATGAGTTTAATGTGAGATTATCTTGAGTTTAATGTGAGATTATCTTGAGTTTAATGTGAGATTATCTTGGATTTTTTAAGAGTTGACTGTGATCCTGAAAGCTGTGTCTTCTGTTGCCTGTGAGAAGAGCCCTCGGCTGCAGGTAATGAGACAGGAGGACTGATGAGAACTGAACAAGGA
>NW_013957378.1:1660-2434 GCF_001266775.1 Austrofundulus limnaeus
CAACTCTGTCCTCAGTCCAACTCTGTCCTCTGTCCAACTCTGTCCTCTGTCCAACTCTGTCCAACTCTGTCCTCTGTCCAACTCTGTCCTCTGTCCAACTCTGTCCTCAGTCCAACTCTGTCCTCTGTCCAACTCTGTCCTCTGTCCAACTCTGTCTTCTGTCCAACTCTGTCCTCTGTCCAACTCTGTCCTATGTCCAACTCTGTCCTATGTCCCAACTCTGTCCTCTGTCCAACTCTGTCCTATGTCCAACTCTGTCCTCTGTCCAACTCTGTCCTCTGTCCAACTCTGTCCAACTCTGTCCTCAGTCCAACTCTGTCCTCTGTCCAACTCTGTCCTCTGTCCAACTCTGTCCAACTCTGTCCTCTGTCCAACTCTGTCCTCTGTCCAACTCTGTCCTCTGTCCAACTCTGTCCAACTCTGTCCTCTGTCCAACTCTGTCCTCTGTCCAACTCTGTCCTCTGTCCAACTCTGTCCAACTCTGTCCTCTGTCCAACTCTGTCCTCTGTCCAACTCTGTCTTCTGTCCAACTCTCTCCTATGTCCCAACTCTGTCCTCTGTCCAAATCTGTCCTCTGACCGAGTCTGTCCTCTGTCCAACTCTGTCTTCTGTCCAACTCTGTCCTATGTCCAACTCTGTCCTATGTCCCAACTCTGTCCTCTGTCCAACTCTGTCCTCTGTCCAACTCTGTCCTATGTCCCAACTCTGTCCTCTGTCCAACTCTGTCCTCTGTCCAACTCTGTCCTCCATGGTTCGGACTCATTGACCTCAGAC
>NW_013957379.1:0-553 GCF_001266775.1 Austrofundulus limnaeus
CACAGACAACAGTTTGTGTCATCTTAAAACAAACACACACAGACAACAGTTTGTGTCATCTTTAATGTGACAGTAAAAAAATAATTAGTTTGAGTTTGTCCCTGTGGAGCAGCAGAGCTGAGTGGAGAAAAGCTACATCTTCACTTCACTTTCTGCTCCAAGTGTCCCAAAACCAAATGTGTCCATTTCTTGTTTTTATCTTTCAACTGTGAAGAAGTTCATCAAGTAAAGCAGCAGAGAGTCCTGTTGGCAGATTTCTTGCTTTAGTTTTCAGCTCACATGAAGTCGTCTGAATCATAACCGTCCTGCAGGAAAATGAGAAAATCACACAAGTTTGAATATTTTCTGAAAGATGCAAGTAAAGCATTAGATGTTCTAAATTTACTGAGGTTTACCTCGTTAGTTTGCATGTTTTCAGACTTCATCAGTGCTGAATAGTTCCTACAAAAAACAAATTTATAATTTAACTTTTAAATTTAATTTACTTTTCTTTTTTCTCTCTTGGCTGTTCATTGGAATGTATAATGGTAGTTTTTTTTGTTTATGCATATTT
>NW_013957379.1:1553-2433 GCF_001266775.1 Austrofundulus limnaeus
AACGATTAACATTTATTAGATGTTATTTTATCAACGAGGGTTATGCTAACGATTAACATTTATTAAATGTTATTTTATCAACGAGGGTTACACTAACGTTTAACATTTATTAGATGTTTTATCAGTGAGGGTTACGCTAACGTTTAACATTTATTGTTTTATCAACGAGGGTCACGCTAACGTTTAACATTTCTTTGTGTTTTCCTGTCTGCTGTGCAGAAAGGCGAGGTGAAGGAACAGGACGTGAATCAGAGGTCAAAGTTCGACTCTACAGACTGTATGGACTCTGTTGATGAAGAACCTGAAACTGTTCAACCACTCAGGTGCTTCACTCAACGGCTTTTATTGATAAATCTTTTCTGCCCTTTGGTTAATAGATGTTTCTCAAGTGATGTAACGAGTTCCGCTAACAGAAGAGGCTAGTGTAGTTTGCACAGCGGTACCAGGGTTTCCTCCAGTGTATGTGACAGAGGCCCCGCCCCCAGGCTCAGGTTTTATATAAATTTTTATTTATTGGTGCCACAAGATATTCAGACAACAAAAAATGACTTACACCTAGCATTAGCAATGTAGCACTCTGCTACCATGGCGTAAGCAACCATTTCACTGCCTCACACCAACATTATATACACTGCCTCACACTAACATTATATACACTGCCTCACACTAACATTATATACACTGCCTCACACTAACATTATATACACTGCCTCACTAACATTATATACACTGCCTCACACCAACATTATATACACTGCCTCACACCAACATTATATACACTGCCTCACACTAACATTATATACACTGCCTCACACTAACATTATATACACTGCCTCACACTAACATTATATACACTGCCTCACACTAACATTATATACAC
>NW_013957380.1:0-778 GCF_001266775.1 Austrofundulus limnaeus
CCACTGTAGACTCTGAATCATTTCGACACATTGTGGAGAAAATACCCACCAAAAGCAGTGTCACGCTGCCACACAGGAAGTCATTTGCAGAATACCTTGAAAGAGAATACGACATAATGGACACTAATTTGAAAGCTGCGCTCGTTGAGGTAGACTTTGTTTCCACCACTGCTGACATCTGGACGGTGAATAATAAAAGTTTCATGGGTGTAACAGTTCACTGGATTGATTCCACTTTACATCGCAACAAAGCCGCCCTAGCATGCAGGAGAATTAGAGGCAGGCACACCTATGATGTAATTGGAGCAGAGATTGAAGAAATCCATTCATCATATGGACTCCATGGTAAAGTTGTTGCCACTGTAACAGATAATGCATCCAATTTTGCCAAAGCATTTAGAGTATGTCAGCGCAGCAATATGGAGTCTGAATCTGAAAATGAAAATGAAGAAGATGAGAATGCTGAACCAACTTTTACAGATGTCATAGAAGCTCTTTCAACTTCATCGGGTGATGGACAGTTTAGCCTACCTCCCCATTACAGATGTGCATCCCACACAATTAACCTTATTTCAACAAGTGATGTAGACAAACATCTAAATTCCTGTGCAGAAACAAAGGCTATTTATAGGAGTAGCATTGCAAAATGCTCAGCTCTCTGGACTAAAGCAAGTCGGTCCACATTAGCCTCTGAACAGGTGGAGGAAGTCAGCCGCAGGAAGCTAATCGTACCTACATCCACGAGGTGGAACTCCCTGTACGAGGCCATTTCCAGAGT
>NW_013957380.1:1778-2432 GCF_001266775.1 Austrofundulus limnaeus
TCTCACAGAACAATGCAAGGCCCTTAGTACAACATTGCACTTTAAGGGGAACTCAGACTTGGATGGCAGAGAGCTTGTACAAGAGCTAAAGAACTTGCCTGATTTGCCAACAAAGTCTATGACTGCTCTTGAGTTGCTAAATTTTATCCATGAAAGTGACCTCTCAGAGATCTATCCAAATTTATGGACTGCTCTGAGAATTGCGGTTACTCTTCCTGTCACAGTGGCTGGAGCAGAGAGAAGTTTTTCAAAGTTGAAACTGATAAAAACATATTTGAGGTCAACAATGTCCCAGGAACGCCTCAGTGGCCTCGCAGTCATCAGTATTAACCATGCAGTTTCTGAGCAGATTTCACCAAATATTTCGCCAAATAGGCTAGGACCGCCCCTGTACAAAAATATTTAGGTCCGCAACTTCAAAAGCGCTCATGCCATAGAAATATTAGCAGAGGCTAATTTTAAACCGCAAGTTCAATTTGACACTTACTAGCTGGCGACACTTCATGTATAGATGCACAACACTGCCAATTAGCGGTGTATGAACCCTTGTACAGCTTGATTTACAACCGCCGATTGCTGGGGATCTGATTTCCTGAAACAGAACTTTCGCTCATGGTGTAAAAATTAAAAAGTTATTGCGGATTGCTAGTTCGG
>NW_013957381.1:0-893 GCF_001266775.1 Austrofundulus limnaeus
CATGTGGACGGGTGTCTCTGGGGGACATGTGGACAGGTGTCTCTGGGGGAGTAGGGGACATGTGGACAGGTGTTTCTGGGGGACATGTGTCTGTGGGGAGGTGGGGACATGTGGACAGGTGTCTCTGGGGGACATGTGGACAGGTGTCTCTGGAGGTGGGGGCATGTGGACAGGTGTCTCTGGGGGAGGTGGGGACATGTGGACAGGTGTCTCTGGCGGACATGTGGACAGGTGTCTCTAGAGAGGAGGGGACATGTGGACAGGTGTCTCTGTGGGACATGTGGACAGGTGTCTCTAGAGAGGAGGGGACATGTGGACAGGTGTCTCTGGGGGAGGTGGGTGCATGTGGACAGGTGTCTCTGGGGGAGGTGGGGACATGTGGACAGGTGTCTCTAGAGAGGAGGGGACAAGTGGACAGGTGTCTCTGTGGGACATGTGGACAAGTGTCTCTAGAGAGGAGGGGACTTGTGGACAAGTGTCTCTGGGGGACATGTGGACAGGTGTATTTGGGGGAGGTGGGGGCATGTGGACAGGTGTGTCTGGGGTAGGTGGGGACATGTGGACAGGTGTCTCTGGCGGACATGTGGACAGGTGTCTCTAGAGAGGAGGGGACATGTGGACAGGTGTCTCTGTGGGACATGTGGACAAGTGTCTATGGGGGAGGTGGGGACATGTGGACAGGTGTCTCTAGAGAGGAGGGGACATGTGGACAGGTGTCTCTGTGGGACATGTGGACAAGTGTCTCTAGAGAGGAGGGGACACGTGGACAGGTGTCTCTGGGGGACATGTGGATAGGTGTCTCTGGGGGACAGGTGTCTCTAGAGAGGAGAGGACTTTTGGACAAGTGTCTCTGGGGGAGGTGGGGACATGTGGACAGGTGTCTCTGGAGGACA
>NW_013957381.1:1893-2431 GCF_001266775.1 Austrofundulus limnaeus
CAGGTGTCTCTGGGGGACATGTGGACAGGTGTCTCTGGGGGACATGTGTCTCGGGGGAGGTGGGGACATGTGGACAGGTGTCTCTGG
Source organism: Austrofundulus limnaeus (assembly GCF_001266775.1). Lineage (NCBI taxonomy): Eukaryota > Metazoa > Chordata > Actinopteri > Cyprinodontiformes > Rivulidae > Austrofundulus > Austrofundulus limnaeus. The sequence continues at coordinate 1,981 of NW_013957381.1, forward strand.
GGGAGGTGGGGACATGTGGACAGGTGTCTCTGGAGGACATGTGGACAGGTGTCTCTGGGGGACATGTGGACAGGTGTCTCTGTGGGACAGGTGTCTCTGTGGGACATGTGGACAGGTGTCTCTGGGGGACAGGTGTCTCTGGGGGACAGGCTTCTCTGGGTGACATTGGACAGGTGTCTCTGGGGGACAGGTGTCTCTGGGGGACATGTGGACAGGTGTCTCTGGGGGACAGGCGTCTCTGGGTGACATTGGACAGATGTCTCTGGGGGAGTTGGGGACATGTGGACAGGTGTTTCTGGGGGACATGTGTCTCTGGGGAGGTGGGGACATGTGGACAGGTGTCTCTGGGGGACACGTGGGCAGGTGTCTCTGGGGGACATGTGGACAGGTGTCTCTGGGGGACATGTGTCTCTGGGGAGGTGGGGACATGTGGACAGGTGTCTCTGGGGGA
>NW_013957382.1:0-955 GCF_001266775.1 Austrofundulus limnaeus
GCTTACAGCAGTTTGGGAAGAAAATGGCGGCAGCTGCTGACGACATGTCAACATCCCTACTAAATGAACAAATTTTATAATTTTCTGTACTTTATATTTTAAAAAAGATGTATTTATTTTTTGGTGCACAAATTGTCTCTGTTATTGTCCCTCCTGTGAGTTGTGGTGTGAGGGGAACTTAAGTGAAATATTGTGTGTCTGTGTGTATTCTCACACTTTGCTTTAAAATCTCAATGTTCAGTTGAGCAGCCACATAATCAGATAAGATCCACCTGTGAGCGGTCCAAGTGTAGAGAAACAGGACCATGTTCATGTCTGATCTGCTGACTCATCACTAGTTTTAGTCTCACATTTTCCAGAGAAAATCTCCACAGATGGACACAGCAGGTGTTCCTGCAGTAAATTAGATCATGTGAGTTCTGCTGTTGGTCGAGTCTGAACCAGTGAGCTAAAACCAGCAGAACGTGTCCATGGGGCAGAAATGTTCCCACCCCAGTGAGACTGTGATGGAGCTGCCTGCTGACTGTGTGACATCAATCCAGAGGTCCTCATGGCCCTCTGTCCTGCAGGTTTCACATGGTGTCCTGCTTCAACACACCTGACTGAAGAGTCATCAACAGGCTGCTGCTGACTGGGACATTCTAAATGGGCAATTAAATAATTAGAAACAGGTGTGTTGAAGCAGAAAAACATCTAAAACATGCAGGATAGTGGGCCACAGGATCCAGGGTTGGGGACCCCCGATAAATCTGATGAACCAGGAAGTGACCTGACACATAACAACTGAATAATCACCAAAAACTATTTTAAATTCCATTTAAAATAGTTTTTTTAGTTGGAAAAACACACAACAAACTATTTGTCGTTTACAATACTAGAACTACTTTGTGGGGTAAATTATGTATTGCATTATACCCAGGGTTGCACATAAAACCTTTGGTCTGGTCCTCAGGGG
>NW_013957382.1:1955-2431 GCF_001266775.1 Austrofundulus limnaeus
CCCCCACTTTTAAAACTGTTCTGACACCATGTTTATAAGGTAGTCACTGCCTGTATGAGGACATAAGGAAATGACTGAAACACAAATAACTGCAGAAACTTTACAGTAAAATGTTATGTAAATTTCCTGGCCACACCATTGAGTAGTGGTCCCAGTCTGGCCCCCCTGTGTGCTGCCCTGGACTTTCTCAGGGGCTTACGGGGCTCAAGCCCAGGGCCCTGGTGCTCTGGGGGCCCCACCTCAGAATGACATTTTATTTTTTGTGTGAATAATAGAGCCAGGCACTTTAGCCCCGAAGGTTTTGTCATTAGACCCTGATCAAAACGAGACCTGCTTTCTGACCGTCCACCTCTCCTACAGGAGCAGGACGGGACGATTGCATCATTGTCAGCTGTTTGTGCTTCCAATCTGTGTGTGGGAGGAGGGAGACAGATTTTTTTTTCCACCAGCGTCTCTCAGCAGGGGCTCACCTCGGC
>NW_013957383.1:0-956 GCF_001266775.1 Austrofundulus limnaeus
CAATAATGCCATAATATTATGACTTTATAATCTCATTGTGTGGCCCTAATACTCCGTCGTAGTATGCAACTTAGTGTTATACGATTTATTTATGGTTTGCAAAAGAAACAAAAAACAGATGATCACTCGAGCGGATTCGTTCAGATAAGAATACCAAAAGCTTTAAATGTAAACTTGTATTTGAATCAACAAAAGATGGCGCCTTGTATCGTAGCTTCTGTCAGAATTCTGTCAGGCCTCCTTTGAAGTGTCTTTGGCTGGTTTCGTGTTGCCATGATGAAAAGACTTCTATGCATTTAGGGAGAAAGACTACAGAAACCTCTCAAGCATTTTATCATACATAGTTGATATCCTTGGCTGACAAAACAATTGCACCAACTCTGTGTGAAGCTTTATTTTCGTCTCCATCTCCTTTGTTCCAGAGTGAGTGATGTTGTGGATAATCTTTGCAGAGTCTTGGCTGATAAGAAAAGTCAGATCTGGGAAAAGATAGTTTCAAAACCTTTTACTAACCTTGCTGGAATATTCATGAGTTTAGAGGTAATTGGGTTTGCTGTGTAGGCATGTAATATTAACAAAGGCTTAATGGGGAGAAATGGGTGCCAAGGCTAAACAAAAGCCCGGTTGTAAAATTACCTTTAAGTCTGATGAATACCTAAAAAATCTCATAAAGGTGAACTGGTAAAGACACCTTTAAGCAGCAATTCCAATATTTTCCTTTTTATTTTACATTTTATGACTACCAAAATCTTCCAAAGCAATTTGTGTCAGAATCACAGAAATACTGTATATGTGATACGGGAGGAAAAAAGGTAAAACATCAAACATCCTTATCAGAGTTAGTTTTGTTATTAATTTCCTCAATATTTTCTTTTAAATTTAGAAATTTTGTCACAAATTTAACCTAAGCATGTGATGATTTTAACAGTTCAATAAAATAAAAATAAATGATAAAT
>NW_013957383.1:1956-2431 GCF_001266775.1 Austrofundulus limnaeus
GGATGGATGGATGGATGGATGGATGGATGGATGGATGGATGGATGGATGGATGGATGGATGGATGGATGGATGGAAACAGTTTTAGCCAGGGAATTATTGTGGAATCAAGATGTTTGGGTACTTTCTCACTTATCCAGAACACAATAGCTTCTCTAAGAAACTAAAAACTGGTAACTAAATTTGTTTTCGTTCATCAAATGTGTTTTTCCCCATTAAGGACTTTTTCTCCACTTTTCATTACAACTGAACAATTTAATTGGAAAAACCAAAGAAAAATTATTTAAAAGGGCCCTCATTTAGCTATCCGTTAGCCTCTGGTGGAAGATTTTTGCTTTTTTCTCTTTGCTTTATGATTAATGTCAGTTATCATTACTAACTACTACTAACCATTTCATAAGATACTAATTATATAACGATCAGAATAGCCCTTTAACCTGGACTTTTTATTTTGCCATTATTACATAACACCTGTCT
>NW_013957384.1:0-305 GCF_001266775.1 Austrofundulus limnaeus
CCTATAAATGTCTCGGGTCAGATCCTATAAATATCCCAGGTCAGATCCTATAAATGTTTCGGGTCAGAGACTATAAATGTCTCAGGTCAGTTCCTATAAATGTCTCAGGTCAGAGACTATAAATTTCTCAGGTCTGAGACTATAAATGTCTCAGGTAAGATCCTATAATTGTGTCAGGTCAGATCCTATAAATGTGTCAGGTCAGATCCTATAAATGTGTCAGGTCAGAGACTATAAATGTCCCACTTCAGAGACTGTAAATGTCCCAGTTCAGAGACTATAAATGTCCCATGTCAGAGACTGTA
>NW_013957384.1:1083-1833 GCF_001266775.1 Austrofundulus limnaeus
CAGGTCAGAGACTATAAATGTCCCACTTCAGAGACTGTAAATGTCTCAGTTCAGAGACTATAAATGTCCCATGTCAGAGACTATAAACATGTCAGGTCCGAGACTGTAAACTTGTCAGGTCAGAGACTGTAAACGTGTCAGGTCAGAGACTGTAAACGTGTCAGGTCAGAGACTGTAAACGTGTCAGAGACTATAAATGTGTCAGGTCAGAGACTATAAATGTGTCAGGTCAGAGACTAAAAATGTGGCCGATCAGAGACTATAAACATGTCAGGTCCGAGACTGTAAACTTGTCAGGTCAGAGACTGTAAACGTGTCAGGTCAGAGACTGTAAATGTGTCAGGTCAGAGACTGTAAATGTGTCAGGTCAGAGACTATAAATGTCCCATGTCAGAGACTGTAAACTTGTCAGGTCAGAGACTGTAAACGTGTCAGGTCAGAGACTGTAAACGTGTCAGGTCAGAGACTGTAAACGTGTCAGGTCAGAGACTATAAACGTGTCAGGTCAGAGACAAGATATGTCCCAGGTCAGAGACTATAAATGTCCCAGGTCAGAGACTATAAATGTCCCAGGTCAGAGACAAGAAATATCCCAAGTCAGAGACTATAAAAATCTCAGTTCAGAGACTTTAAAAATCTCAGGTCAGAAACTATAAAAATCTCAGGTCAGAGACTATAAAAATCTCAGGTCAGAGACTATAAAAATCTCAGGTCAGAGACTATAAAAATCTCAGGTCAGAGTATAAAAAC
>NW_013957384.1:2833-3209 GCF_001266775.1 Austrofundulus limnaeus
TGTGTCAGGTCAGAGACAATAAATGTGTCAGGTCAGAGATTATAAATATCTCAGGTAAGAGATTATAAATGTCTAAGATCAGAGACTATAAATGTCCCAGGTCAGAGACAAGAAATATCCCAAGTCAGAGACTATAAAAATCTCAGGTTAGAGACTATAAAAATCTCAGGTCAGAGACTATAAAAATCTCAGGTCAGAGACTATAAAAATCTCAGGTCAGAGAATATAAATGTTTCAGGTCAGGGACAAGAAATGTCCCAGGTCAGAGACTATAGAATCTCAGGTCAGAGAATATAAACGTTTCAGGTCAGGGACAAGAAATGTCCCAGGTCAGGGACAAGAAATGTCCCAGGTCAGGGACAAGAAATGTCCCAGG
>NW_013957385.1:0-1184 GCF_001266775.1 Austrofundulus limnaeus
AAAAGTAAGAATGGTAGCTACAGTAAGAGTAAGAAAATGATTGCTAAAATAAGAAGACGGTTGCTAAAAGTGAGAAAATGGTTGATAAAAGTAAGAAATAGTAGCTAAAAGTAAGAATGGTAGCTACAGTAAGAGTAAGAAAATGATTGCTAAAATAAGAAGACGGTTGCTAAAAGTGAGAAAATGGTTGATAAAAGTAAGAAATAGTAGCTAAAAGTAAGAAAATGGTAGCTAAAAGTAAGAAAATGGTTGCTAAAAGTAAGAAATGGTAGCTAAAATTAAGAAAATTGTTGCTAAAAGTAAGAAATGGTAGCTAAAAGTAAGAAAATGGTTGCTAAATGTAAGGAAATTGTTGCTAAAAGTAAGAAATGGTAGCTAAAATAAGAAGACGGTTGCTAAAAGTAAGAAAACGGTTGCTAAAAGTAAGAAATGGTAGCTAAAAGTAAGAAAATGGTTGCTAAAAGTAAGAAAATGGTTGCTAAAAGTAAGAAATGGTAGCTAAAAGTAAGAAAATGGTTGCTAAAAGTAAGAAAATGGTTGCTAAAAGTAAGAAATGGTAGCTAAAAGTAAGAAAATGGTTGCTAAAAATAAGGAAATGGTTGCTAAAAGTAAAAGACGGTAGCTAAAAGTAAGAAATGGTTGCTAAAAGTAAGAAAATGGTTGCTAAAAGTAAGAAACGGTAGCTAAAAATAAGAAAATGGTAGCTAAAAGTAAGAAAATGGTTGTTAAAAGTAAGAAAATGGTTGCTAAAAGTAAGAAAATGTTGCTAGATGTAAGAAAATGGTTGCTAAAAGTAAGGAAATTGTTGCTAAAAGTAAGGAAATGGCTGCTAAAAGTAAGAAAATGGTTGCCAAAAGTACGAAATGGTAGCTAAAAGTAAGGAAATTGTTGCTAAAAGTAAGAAATGGTAGCTAAAAGTAAGAAAATGGTAGCTAAAAGTAAGAAAATGGTTGCTAAAAGTAAGGAAATTGTTGCTAAAAGTAAGAAATGGTAGCTAAAAGTAAGAAAATGGTTGCTAAAAATAAGAAAATGGTTGCTAAATGTAAAAAACGTTAGCTAAAAGTAAGGAAATTGTTGTTAAAAGTAAGAAATGGTAGCTAAAAGTAAGAAAATGGTTGCTAAAAATAAGAAAATGGTTGCTAAATGTAAAAAACGTTAGCTAAAAGTAAGGAAATTGTTGTTAA
>NW_013957385.1:2184-2430 GCF_001266775.1 Austrofundulus limnaeus
ATACTGTACCTTAATTATTTTTTCTCCATCATTGTTATTCCATGCCCCCTTCTATTCCAAAAATTTGAGAATTTATTGACCGGAATTTCATCATTTGTAATGTAATTGTCAAGAATTTCTCTTTTTCTAACTGTATTCGATTATTGTGCAGCACCTGCTGCCTATCAACTCTTACTATATTATTGATTATTGTACAGCACCTGCTGCCTATCAACTCTTACTATATTATTGATTATTGTACAGCAC
>NW_013957386.1:0-1430 GCF_001266775.1 Austrofundulus limnaeus
ACAGATAATTCCTCTTTAACTCCAGCAGTTGTTGGAAAATGACGGCAGGTTGAGGTCGTCCCTTCAAGCAGCTGCAGAGTTATTGTTGTTGTCAGTTTTGTCTTCTTTCTTCTTTATTCCATTGTCTCAGTTATACATCTGACTGTTTTCACCATATTTAGTGTTTTCATTTTAGTGTTTTCATTTTAGTGTTTTTAATGAAACATCTGCCAAACACAAATAAACACTTGTGTAAATGTTGCAGTGTGTGTCTGTAGGCTGTGTTGTCTGTGTAGTTTTAGATCTATGATCACTGTGATTTCAGGCTGCTTCAGCCCTGACAGTCCTCTCCTGCATCACAACAAGAAGGCACACAACACAAGTGGACACTCACAGGTAACGTTTAGGTGTAGTTTCTCTCAAACAGCTGTGTGGAACAGTGTCCACCTTCCTGATCTCTTCTTCTTCAGGATGTTTGTCTCTTAAATGTTTCACATCAGACTCATTTAAATCTTAGACACAGAAAACACACGATGCAGTTTTTAAATGAAGGAAGGAAACACAATCCCATGCAGGGTCCACACTTTGGCCCAGTCTCGTTCCATGTTGTCACATTCATGGATGAAGGCTCTGTGGTCCACTGGAGTCCCACAGCTTTAATCTTGTCCTCACTGACAGATGTCAGTCAGGTTCTGATGTGTGGCTGTATGTTTGGACCACAGTGTGAGGCCTGGTCCCACTGGTCTGTTGACTGAGAGGAGCTGAGGCAGTACTCAGGCCTGGTGAGGCTGGAGAAATGAACCTGTGCTTCCTATAAATGTAACGAAGCAGTTAATTTCTGTTTTCACAGCAGGAATAATCTCTCAGATTAAACTGATGTAGTTTAGTGTTGATGTGTCAGACGCTCCTCCTTTCACCCCTCAGGCAGTAAAAGCTGCTGTGGCTCGCCTCAACAAGGCCGCAGACTACTCCTCTTCCAGTGATGATGAAGAAACAAACAGGTGAAACTCTCATTTCTTGTTTTTATTCTTCGCTGAAACAAACAGAAATCAGGATGGAGTGGTTCAGAAACACACAGAGTAATCTGTTTCACACAGTCGCACAAGAACCCACAACACATCTGCCTTCATCCCTTCATCCTGATTCTGTCATCAGTAAACAAGATGTTTACACAACCAACAACTGAAGCAACTGTTCAAGGGTCAAAGAAAATACATGTTTGTGAGAATCTTTGTCAAATAAAGATGTTCTCGTGTAGACTGACTGTGGTCCTCTGATGATACCAGAAAATACACATGTTTGTTCTCCTAACCCTGTTATTCTTCTTCTGATTGGCTACATTCATTTAATTAATTAACTTGTTAAATCACAGGTCTGCTGTCTGTAATGGTGGAGGGAAACACTTCAGAGGACTGCCCAATGGCATCGTCTTACAGCCTCACCACAATCTG
>NW_013957387.1:0-532 GCF_001266775.1 Austrofundulus limnaeus
CCCCCCACCCCTAGACCCCCAATTAATCTGAAAAAAGGTGTATCTGGACATACAAAAATGGTTATAGCTCAAAAACTATCAAACATAAGATTTTCATTTGTTGTTCAGCTCTGATGAAGGGCTATCCATCAGGTCAACCAACGCGCCCCCGACACCCACCCAAACCACTACAAGTTTGGGATGCACCAAGTAGCGTATTTATTAGGAATACAGATTTCTGAGTTCTGGTGCATTTGAGCGTGCGGGGGTCATTGTGTTACCGCAATGCGGTGTCTAGTTTTTAATCAACTCACTTTTGTGGAACCAGTTGAGTCAATTCAACACTTCATATTTTTAGAGTGCGAAAACTACTTATTTCATGATGAATCCCGGTCATATTTAATATTGTAGCAAAATGAATGTACTGAAACAAAAGTATAATTTACAATAAAAAATACTTGGTAAAAATACAAAACTTCCCACCTCTGAACACTTCACAGTGCATATACATAGGCACTAATTCAAAATGGAACGTTAGACACAAATATTCATC
>NW_013957387.1:1532-2430 GCF_001266775.1 Austrofundulus limnaeus
GATCCACTGAGAAACTCGCTGTTTCAGCAATATTTAAAAACTGTACTTTTGAGGTTAAATTTTCATAATTAATTTCAATAAATTATGAGTTACGAATGGCATGGAAATTTCTCTTTTTTGTACTGAAAAAATGTTGACCCATGAGACTAAAGTATCAAACCAAACATAATTAAGAATTTTCTTTATCGTTGCACACCTAGTCATCTGTGTATTTTGATTTTTTAAGGTCATTTAGTTCTTTTTGCCATTTTAAATCATGTTTATTTCAAAAGTTAAGCAATAGACCATTTTGTAGATAAAAATAATCACAAATGTGCATGCACAAAGCCGGCTGACCTCGTATTTAGAGAGGGTTTACTGTGAAAAAGCCAAGGGTGCCATGGAAATGCCTTTCTAATTGCACAAATTCAACATAAATTTACACTGTTATACTGACCTGATGTATTTGCTCCAAACTCATTTGTGTTAATTTTTCCTTCAGGATCATTGATGTGCTTTTTCATGAATAGCAAAATGTGCTTTTTGAGCATATTGAGTTTGCATGATTCCAAAAGCCTTTTCATAGATTAAACTCAGCTCTTATCCAGTTGACCTGTGACCTGGAAAAGCTAGGCTTCACTATGTGCATTTCTAACAAAATGGTATATTGTAGATATCCTGTAAGTTTAACTAAAAAATATCCAGTGGTTCTTAAGAGATTTTACTAACAGACACACAAGCACAAGTAAAAACATTGTCGCCTGCCTCCAAAAGTTGAAGGTGGATAATAAAAATCCATTATGGTCTTATAATAATTAAACTGTTTCTCCAAACTCTGTGTCGGGGTCTCTGCCCTGTTCCGTGGGAGTTCCACAGGGTGGCAAACTGGGCCCATTGCTTTTCCTATTATACATAAATG
>NW_013957388.1:0-405 GCF_001266775.1 Austrofundulus limnaeus
GTTGTCCTTATTACGAGGTTGCTATTATCCTATGTACAAACACTGTGTTTTCACTTACAGTCATTCTGTCTGTGGCCCAGTGACTATATAATGGCCTTGGCTTCAGCCTTTTTTGGTAAATTATCAATTTGTAAAATAGCGTTTCATTTTGTTTCCTTTTTCTTTTTTGTAATGTTGTAAATTTACCAAAATAAATCTAATCTAATTTAATCCAATCTAATCTAATGGTCTTTAGTGCACATCATTTTCACTCATGGTTCTTACTTTTTCCTTGAATTATATTAAGGTTAAGGTTGAATTATATTAAGATTAAAAATGAAGTACAATTAACTGCAAGAGACATTTAGATTAGATTTAAGCACATGTAGATTTGCACACTTTATAATTTAAAACACAAACACTCAG
>NW_013957388.1:1311-1714 GCF_001266775.1 Austrofundulus limnaeus
GTATTTTGAGAAGTTAAACTTTGAAAAAACAACTGAAGCGACGTGATTTGAAACGTAACACCATAGTAAGGACGCAGCGTGTGGTCACGCAAACACGTCTTCTGTAGAGCCCGTGCACAGCGTCTTGCCGCGAACGTCATTACGTCAGAACGCGAAAACTAAATCGCCTCAACCCAAATTATTTTTGATGACGTCACTCTGACGCTGTCTGTTTATGCAAATTACATATAGGCCAGCTCATTTCACAGCATATTTCATGCTAAGAGCAGACCTCTTGTGAATCACAAAACCCTGGATTGAGAATTCAATTCATTTGACATTTTTTTAAGTAGAAAATATATAAAAACAAACTATTTCTTTCAACACAACAAGACACCAGTTGAAATATGAGTCCGAGTGAGAT
>NW_013957388.1:2655-2974 GCF_001266775.1 Austrofundulus limnaeus
GGAATAAATGTACACCAAGATGAACAAAAAAAATATGAACAAACTCCCCCTTGTTCAACCACCACAATTTGAAATAGATCACTACCAAGCCAACAGCATAGAGTCAAAGTATTTTTTAATTCCATACTCACCATTTTTACCAATCCCTTAGAAAAAACTACTAAAGCCATCTTCACAAACCCCCTTAGCGATCTAAATTAACCAAATAATATATTGTTTCAATGTGACACCTCCCAAACGTACATCTATCCCTCCTGTAATGATTACATCAATAACCTAATTTAAACAGCCATACCAATTAATCACAATGTATCTCTCT
>NW_013957388.1:3974-4276 GCF_001266775.1 Austrofundulus limnaeus
TCTGTATCTTACTATATCTCAATTTTTACTTTTAATCAAAGTCCACAATTTCCTCATTCTAGTAGTTCTTAAATTAATATTTTCCTGTGTACTGTCCCTGTTTAACTCCTTCATTGCTGAGAAGAACTTGTTGTCCTTATAACCTATTTTAATGTGAACATCTATACCTCCGCAAATCAACCTAAGTCATGTAACCTTTAATTGCTTTATTTAATTTAATTTAACTACTCTCTTGTCGCTCACTCTAATGTTCACGCACCAACTATTCTGTCCCTGTAAAATCATTTTTAAAAACCCCTATT
>NW_013957389.1:0-741 GCF_001266775.1 Austrofundulus limnaeus
AAAAAATACCTTTTAGAGCGGCATCGTCCCATCCTGTCTCTTGGGCAGCAATGCGGAACTGGATGGAGAAGTCCGCGACGGTCCTACTGCCCTGGCGTAAGGTAAGGATCTTCTTTGCCGCAGTTTCCTGGTGCAGAGGATGGTCGAAAACCTTCTGAAAATCATTCATGAAAACAGTATATGGAGTATTGTTAACGGATTTGTTTCGGAAATAAGCGTGTGACCAGCGTAGGGCTTCCCCTTGGAGTGCAGTGATTATAAATGTAATGCGTGCGGCATCGGAAGCATACATCTGCGGAGCTCGGTTAAATACTAGTTCACACTGTAATTTGAAACCGCCATAGTTGTCTGGATTGCCATCAAAAAATTGACTTAAACGAATGTCTGGTTCTCTGGGAGGTGGAAGACTTACAGGAGGTATAGGGACAACAGGAGGTACTGGAGGACTAGAGGACAATAAGGCGTCCATTTTCTGACCTAGAGAAAGCAGCATACTGCCCAACTGTTCCATATTACTTGTGTGTGTTTGTTGTTGTTCTAAGACTTGTTCTAATCTTTCTTCGTGTCTAGAAATACGTTTTTCTTGGTCAGCTAAGGACTTCAGAACCTGCTTACTATCAGTCGAGTCGTGGGTACTCATAGTGGCTGGAATATTCTATCAGGTTTACGTTTTAACTGAGCACCCAAATCAGACTCGACGGATAGTGAAAAGACAGGAACTGACACAAGTGGTAAAAAAGG
>NW_013957389.1:1741-2429 GCF_001266775.1 Austrofundulus limnaeus
AAGTTAAACTGATTTTGTGTTATGTTATAATATGATTAAGTGTTTTAGACTTAGAGACTTCAGATATGGAAATCTGATGCTTAATTTGCAATTTGTAAAATTATATAATAGTTCCAGATAAAATTTTCTAGAATTTTTGGTGTTTTAGGGTCATCCAATTTTTCTTTATTAATCACAGTAATGTAAACTTTAGATACAATTGTGTGTATCTGTAGCCAATTTTGTGCAAAATTCGATAGAAAAAATATTTAATTAGCTCAATTTAACCTTGGCTTTACTTCACAAAGAGAACAGTTTTAACTCAACCACAACTGTGAATGAAAAGCTATTAAAGATAATACACAAGAGCTTAAAATGAAAACTCTAATGTCACAGAGAACATTTGCATTTGAATTCACTAAAAGTACAAAACTTTGAGAGAAAGGACATTATACTGGGTGAATGTTTTTTTTTTCTTTCTTTACTTATTGCAAAAGAAAAAAATAGCAATAATGCATCAATGCTGTGTTATATTGTGGAGAAAAAGGACAAATGTAGCACAGTGAGACACAATCAGACTGACAGCAGCTACCCTGTATAGTGTCTTTCTGCAGAATCTGACCTGACAGCTGTTTCGGCCCCATATCTGCTCAGCTTTGTGTGCGTGTGTGTGTGTGTGTGTGTGTGTGTGTGTGTGTGTGTGTGTGTG
>NW_013957390.1:0-872 GCF_001266775.1 Austrofundulus limnaeus
TCCTCATCCCGGCCACTTCACACTCTGCTATGATTATCTTTAGAGACATCACAATAATCTGGATTTCCTTAAGATTGTCAGAAGGGCAAAAATCGGCATAATTTTCTTGTAGTGTGACGCCGGCCTTAGTAAATAAAGCAAAGCCATTTTCTTTATTTTATCTTTATTTCACCCGTCATTAAGAGAGACTGGTGTTCCTCCCCCTTCAGACGCACGTTTAGTCTGCTGCTGCGTTCAAGGCGTTGGGTGCATTTTTGCTGCTCAAAACGCTGTAGGTGGGAACCTGGTGTACTGGTTAACTACTTCACGGATTTCGCCAATCATGGGTTGTTTTTGGAATGCAATCCCCGCAAAAAATGAGGGATCACTGTAACATAGACCACTACAGAAGATCTTTCCTGCCCACAGCCATCACCATCTATAATCTTTAGGTAAATGATTTATTACAACATCCAATTTCCCTCTGGGATCAATAAAGTATTTATGAAATGAATTGAATTTGATTATTTTATGTTAAAGTTATTAAGTTATTAAGTTACTTATCCTATACCCGAATTAAATATTTTATCATTTTTTGTGTATTATTTGGAAATACACCATTTCAAAGTACATAGGTACTTTTCCAAGGTAACAACTCATGTTACAATATGTTAAAAAGTTACTTTTACTATACCTGTAATAAACGTGTCAACATTTTACTGTATAAATTTGGAAATACAGCAGCTCAAAATACCTCATAATCCCTATCCAGTAAAACTGTATTTGTCATTTTTAGGAAATAATTTCCTAAAGACCCTGATAGGTGTCAACAACATCTCATTCTGTTATGTTAAATAGTTCCCGTATTCATTCGTGTATAATACGACCTCATG
>NW_013957390.1:1872-2429 GCF_001266775.1 Austrofundulus limnaeus
TGTGTGTGTGTGTGTGTGTGTGTGTGTGTGTGTGTGTCGTGTGTTTCCAGGGTCAGTGAGCAGCGATCCACAGCATAACCACAGAGAGCGTTCCGGTGTCAGACCTCTCCTCAGTCAGAAACAAACAGCAGAGCTTCACACTGAAACATCAGCTGTTTAATTAGCTGCTAATTAGAAACTAGTTTGACCTGAAGGCTTTTTATTCAGTTTCAGTTGGGTTAAATCACCAAAAGTACACAAACTGTGTGACAAATTAGGCTCATTAGAAGAGAAATGTCTGATCTCTAAAAATAGGGCTGAGCTGTCCTTACTGCAGCATAAAAACTTAAATGCTGAACATGTATGAATTGACTACAGCTGAAAAGTGGAAAAACACCTATAAATGGGGGTCCGCAGAGCAGGTGGAACACACTGCAAACAACTGTGTTTCCATGCATCCAGCAGGGCATGGAGCCCTGTTGTGTCTGTTCTGTTTTAAGGGGTCTAGACCAGTGTTCCCCAAAGTTGGGGTCGGGACCCAAAGTGGGGTCCCGAAACATCAAGGTGGGGTCCTGAAA
>NW_013957391.1:0-628 GCF_001266775.1 Austrofundulus limnaeus
AAAAAAAGGGACCTGAACAAGATTTGAATTACAGTGTATTTAAAAACAAGTCCTGTTAAAGAATGTAGTTATTTGTTAGTGAACCGGCAGGCTAAAGAGTGCTAAAGGAGTTTTAGGGAAGTAAAGGTGACAAATCCGTGGATGTCCACTCGTGGTCTCGGTACAGGACACATTAGATGAAAAAAAGCCAAAGGGCACCCCCAGGGCGGGTTCCTGGGAGTGGGTCGTCTCGATGAGCACCGGTCCACGCCAAAGTGTTCTCCCCGAGAACGGCTGGAACCTGTGACCTTGTGAGTCACGTGATGGAGCACATGTCAGTGGTGTAAACCGCTACGCCATCGAGGCGGCCAATAGAATAGAGTCAAAGGTAAAATATAACGTTTGTTCGTTCTGTCCTCTGAACTCTGTGGGTTTTTCTTTCATGTAATTGAATTGAGTTGTTTTGAATCTGTTTTTCAAGCAATAGGCCGCTTCTTGTTACCTCTATCTAGTTACCTCATGCTAATTTCAACTCCATAATATCTGGAAGCTTCGCCCTCTCCTGCCTGCCTCTGACCTGGAAATGGTAATCCATGCATTTATCTCAGTCCGTCTTGACTACTGTAACAGCCTGTTCACCTGCTTGAAT
>NW_013957391.1:1628-2428 GCF_001266775.1 Austrofundulus limnaeus
GCAAAGAGGTGAAGTAAAGTTGGGGCAAAAATGCGGAGCTTACAACGTTGGTTGCACCCGGTACGCCATCTTGCCGGGGAAAAAATATAAGGCCTGTTCTTATCCACATGTTTCTGGAAAGGCGGTTGTAGGCCGCCATGACAGTCACTAGCCCCGCCCACAGCCCTCGTAACAACAGCCAAGCGGAGTCTGCACCGTGCGTCTTTTGGAGAGTTAACAAATAGGTTGCTTCGCGTGTAGCAATCACAGAGATAATCTTTTTAGGTCATTAAGTCAAGAAAAACAGCAGAACTTTACATTATCAATGCTTTTGAATGATAAATCTGCCAGCATATTCAGTAAAATGATTTTATTTTTTTAAATGAACAGGTTTATTTAGTCGAATATAGTTTTTTTTCCTGCCTTCTCCAGTTCCACCATCCAGTCTAGTAGCGGCGGTAATGCACTAAAACAGTCTGCCAACCGCCATTAAACTAAGAGAAGAAGAAGGTTGCTTCGCGGGCTTTCTGCAGCTGCTCACGTGACTAACATTTATAGCGCCTGTGCGCCGAATTCTGTGTCCGTCTCGGTGGCTTGGTTAGCTAAGCACTGGGTTCGCAAGCACTGGTCGCGGGTTCGAATCCCGACGCTTACCCCTACAAATAAAACACTAGAGATTACAACTGACACTGTAGCACTACACACAACACATAGCCTAGCCATCCACAAAGTATCTGGCTTCGAAATCACGGCTTGCTTGTTACTCAGTGCCTAACTAGGTCATGGGATGTTCTTTTTCTTCCAGATCCGCAGCACATGGT
>NW_013957392.1:0-717 GCF_001266775.1 Austrofundulus limnaeus
CATATAAGGTATGGGACTGACGGAAAGGTCTGTCACCGCCCCGTTCTGCATGCTGCAGCGAAGTGTACTTGCGCGAGCCGAGCGGCGGGAGGAAGTGACGCACGTCATGTGACCAGTCCGCTCACGTGAGGCTATAACAGGAACAAAATGGCTGCAGTGGGTGATGAAGCCGCAGCCATGGACAGCATCTCCAGGGAACCAGCGGCCCAGCCAGCGGCTCTACACCCGGCAGCAGGCGGGGCTGCTCCGGCAGAACGTCCGGACCCAGCGGCGGAAAGTCCGGCTGCTGCTCCTAAGAAGACCGGAACAAACAGTACGTGGTGTTGTCTGCACTTCCGTAGCCTACATGCTAACTATTTTTATATGTGTCCGGGCTCGGTCTAAACCCTGCTCACAGTTAAACCTGCTGTACTCTGAGCCGGGCAGGATGACCTGAGTACAGGTGTGTGTTGGCAGGTGATGGAGGGGTGGAGACTGCAGAGGAGGCTGTGGAGCCTGCAGAGTCTGACATCAACGAGCTGTGCAGCGAAATGTTTGACAAGATGGCGCTGTTCCTGCAGGGAGAGCTGACAGGTCGACATGTATTTATGTTACACATGTATTTATTTATACACATGTATTTATATTATACACATGTATGTATTTATACACATGTATGTATTTATACACATGTATGTATTTATACACATGTATGTATTTATACACATGTATTTATAC
>NW_013957392.1:3204-3522 GCF_001266775.1 Austrofundulus limnaeus
ATGAACACGTGTCGGGTGAAATGAACACGTGTCGGGTGAAATGAACACGTGTCGGGTGAACTGAACACGTGTCGGGTGAACCTGAACACGTGTCGGGTGAACCTGAACACGTGTCGGGTGAAATGAACACGTGTCCAGTGAACCTGAACACCTGTCAGGTGTCATAATAAACCTTAAAGCTCATGAAACTATTTATATTCACCAAACAAATGATGAACTGTTGAATCAGAAAGTAAACAAACTGTACTAATCTGTAAATACGTAAGTAAGCTGTAAATACGCAAGTAATCTGTAAAAACAGAACTAATCTGTAAATAC
>NW_013957392.1:4522-4915 GCF_001266775.1 Austrofundulus limnaeus
GAGGACAACAGTTTAGCTCGTTTGTTGCACTAGCGCGACAAACAAGCTAACCTGTTGTCCTCCATCTATATTTTCAGTTACAGCCGAGTCATTTTTGTGTTCCCCTCTCTGTCATGTGGATGGAGGCTGCTTCATGGAAGAACAACCTCAGCTTAGACAGTTAGCTTTTGGGCTAGCGCCGACACTATATTGCCTTATATGTATTAGCTCAGCGCTAATGCGACAAACAAGCTAACCTGTTGTCCTCCATCTATATTTTCAGTTACAGCCGAGTCATTTTTGTGTTCCCCTCTCTGTCATGTGGATGGAGGCTGCTTCATGGAAGAACAACCTCAGCTTAGACAGTTAGCTTTTGGGCTAGCGCCGACACTATATTGCCTTATATGTATTAGC
>NW_013957393.1:0-517 GCF_001266775.1 Austrofundulus limnaeus
TAGCAGGGAAAAAAACTTTGCTAGTGTGAAAAATAGTGGCAAAATCCAAAGCTTTTTTTTGTAGCTCAAAATTCTTTAATTTGTTGTTACTTCCTAGAAAAATGCTTGTAAAAATTCTTTAAGATTATATTTTAGACATGTCATTTAACAGACTCGTATCTAATGTTCCCCATATTTTGACAAAATGCAATTATTACTAAATTTGTAGCTGCCTGTATTTCTACAACATATTTACCAGTTTGTGCTTAATCATTAGTTTCAACATGGTGAGTAAGAAAAAAATTTAGTGCACACATCTTAAATTTCCTTATAAAAAAGGAAAAAAGTAAATGGGTGCCTGGTTCTGAAGAATAAAAAAAGGGATAACCAGCACTCCAAAAAGGTTTTAATGAGGGCAGAAAACAAGATATGTTTTGGCTACATGCTGTCATTGACTTCTTAGTTAGAGCAGACTGTTGTACTCCTCTTCCTCATCTCTTGCCTCAGTTGCCTGCGGGTAATTTTCCTTGTTTAAGAT
>NW_013957393.1:1517-2427 GCF_001266775.1 Austrofundulus limnaeus
GTGTATCACAGAGTGCTCGCCTGGGCCTCATGCTTTTCTCATTGTGTTCAAAGTGGAGAAATTCACAGAACAGGAAGAAGCTGTCATCCACAAAATGACTGAATACTTCTCTGAAGATGTGTTCAAGTATTCAACAGTTGTCTTCACTCATGGTAATGCTCTCCCCAAAATGAAGACTATCAAGGATTTAGTGAAGCAAAATGAGTTTGTGAGTCATTTAGTAGAAAAGTGTGGAGGGCGGTGCCACGTCATTGATAACAAACACTGGAACAATCATCCAAAATGGACATACAGAAGCAATAAATTTCAGGTGAATGAGATACTTAAATCAATAGACAAGACAGTGGAAGTGAACAATGGAAACTGCTACATGAACGAGATGCTGCAATTAACTGAGGAATTGATTCAACAAGAAGAGAAGCGTATTGCTGAAACATCAGAAAACATGTCAGAAGAAGAAATCAGGGCAATGGCTAAAAATGAAGTGAATAAAATTTTAATCCAAGCAGCAGGTATCACTGTCGGTGCACTGCTGGGAGCTTTATTTGGAGTAGTACTACCTGTTGTACTTGTTGCTGCTGGTGTAACGGGTGGGATGAAATCAGCAGTAGGAAAAGCAGCAGCAGCACTAACCCTAGGTGCAGGAACAATAGGAGCAGGGGGAGCAGGAGCACTAGCTGCAGGAGCAAAAGCAGTAGCTGCTGGAGCAGTAGCTGCAGGAGCCGAAGCAATAGCAGCAGGAGCAGCAGTGGCAACAGGAGCAGAAGCTGTAGCAGCAGGAGCAGTAGCTGCAGGAGCAGCAGCTGCAGGCGCAGAAGTTGTAGCTGCAGGAGCAGTATCTGCTGGAGCAGCAGCTGCAGGCGCAGAAGCAGTGGCAGGAGCAGGAGCAGTAGGAGCAGGAGCAGTAGGA
>NW_013957394.1:0-697 GCF_001266775.1 Austrofundulus limnaeus
CACAACATGACTGAACATCAGGTTCCTGAACATAACATTAGTGAACACCAGGTTCCTGAACACAACATGACTGAACACCAGGTTCCTGAAAATAACATGACTGAACACCAGGTTCCTGAACACAACATGACTGAACACAACATGACTGAACACAACATGACTGAACATCAGGTTCCTGAACATAACATTAGTGAACACCAGGTTCCTGAACACAACATGACTGAACACCAGGTTCCTGAACACAACATGACTGAACACCAGGTTCCTGAACACAACATGACTGAACACAACATGACTGAACACAACAAGACTGAACATCAGGTTCCTGAACATAACATTAGTGAACATCAGGTTCCTGAACAAAACATTACTAAACACCAGGTTCCTGAACACAACATGACTAAACACCAGGTTCCTGAACACAACATGACTGAACACCAGGTGCCTGAACATAACTTTAGTGAACACCAGGTTCCTGAACGCAACATGACTGAACACAACATGACTGAACATCAGGTTCCTGAACACAACATGCCTGAACACAACACGCCTGAACACCAGGTGCCTGAACACAACATGACGGAACATCAGGTTCCTGAACATAACATTACTGAACACCAGGTTCCTGAACACAACATGACTGAACACAACATGACTGAACACAACATGACTGAACACAACATGACTGAACACAACA
>NW_013957394.1:1697-2427 GCF_001266775.1 Austrofundulus limnaeus
GGTTCCTGAACACAACATGACTGAACACCAGGTTCCTGAACACAACATGACTGAACACCAGGTTCCTGAACACAATACGACTGAACACCAGGTTCCTGAACACAACATGACTGAAAACCATGTTCCTGAACACAATACGACTGAACACCAGGTTCCTGAACACAATACGCCTGAACACCAGGTTCCTGAACACAACACACCTGAACACCAGGTTCCTGAACACATTACTGAACACCAGGTTCCTGAACACAACACGCCTGAACACAACATGATGGAACATCATGTTCCTGAACATAACATTAGTGAACACCACGTTCCTGAACACAACACACCTGAACACAACATGACTGAACATCAGGTTCCTGAACATAACATTAGTGAACACCAGGTTCCTGAACACAACACACCTGAACACAACATGACTGAACATCAGGTTCCTGAACATAACATTAGTGAACATCAGGTTCCTGAACAAAACACGCCTGAACACAACATCACTGAACATCAGCTTCCTGAACACCAGGTGCCTGAACACAACATGACGGAACATCAGGTTCCTGAACATAACATTAGTGAACACCAGGTGCCTGAACACAACACGCCTGAACACAACATCACTGAACATCAGCTTCCTGAACACAACATGACTGAACACAACATGACTGAACATCAGGTTCCTGAACACAACATGACTGAACACAACATGACTGAACATCAGGTTCCTGAACAC
>NW_013957395.1:0-656 GCF_001266775.1 Austrofundulus limnaeus
TGTGTGTGTGTGTGTGTGTGTGTGTGTGTGTGTGTGTGTGTGTGTGTGTGTGTGTGTGTGTGTGTGTGTGTGTGGCAGCCGAGTCGCTGAGACGAGCTGCAGCGTGTCAGTGTGTGTGTGTTAGAGTTTAGTGTGAAGAGTGTGTGTGACACCACATAAGCACTTTGTATATGAGCAGCTGTGGGACCAGAGGGAGAGAACTTCAGGCTCTGTCGTTAAACTCCACAAGTTTCCTTTTCCACAGAAACAAAACAAAAAAAACCCAAACAGGTTCTGAACGTTGTCAGTTTGCAGAAGCAGCAACACATTCAGGCACTGAAGTGTTTGAAAACAATGTTAGAAACCGGCACCAAACAGAAAATCACAACCTCCTGAGTGAAACAGGAAGTTTGACAGAAGGTCCAATCCATTTAAAGAACACAACCCTGATGTGTTTGTTTGTTCGGAATAATTAAAGAAAAAAAGACATTAAGATTTAAATTAATCAGGGAAACAACAACATGTGGCTACAAACATAAAACTTCTTAGACTTTGCTTAGTTTTTAGAATCATAACAAAAAAATGTCCAAATTGTTTTGCCTTCGTGTGTTTTTAGTCCTGGTGAAAACAGTCTAAACCAGGGCTGTTCAACTGGTGGCCCATGGGCCACTTATGGC
>NW_013957395.1:1656-2427 GCF_001266775.1 Austrofundulus limnaeus
CTTCTCGATCCAGTGAGCGGTTCTGCCGAGTGCTGCTCTGAGGTCCGCCGGGTTTGGTTTGGTCTCAAAGGCAGCTGAACCAGAACTGGGCCGAGATCAGCAGGACTGATGAAGACGTGTTCTGTTTGCTACACTGCCTGTTCTCTTTCATCCAGTTAAAAATACATATTTAATTCTTGTATAAAAATGACCTTTTTTTGGAATAAAAAACAGTTTTTTTAATAACTTTGAGCATCTGTTGATTTATGCAAGTACATCTTTTTGATCATGTAGAATATATTTGTGTATTCTCACCATTTAGAAGCTAAATTTCTTTAAAAACGGTTCAGAATCCTGTGTGAAAACTTAGGTGGATTTAGTTTTTTGCTTTATTTTGTTTTTAGGACGTCTTATTTAGTCTTTACAACTGCATTTTCTAACACAAGTGGTTTGAGCAGACTATTTTTCCCCAATATTCCCCGCCCCTCGCACTGTGACTGCTGGATATGGGCACCAGTGACCCCAAAAGGAAGAAACGTGTATGGATGATGGATGGATAGTTCTGTTAAAGTGCCTGTGACATCATTTTTTTGTAATAAATGTGAGTGCATTTTTGGAAAGAGAACATCTTGCACAACAAAATTCATGATATTGAGATGAACAGTTGAGATATTTGCATGTGAAGAAACAGGAAGTGACGTCAAAGGAGAATGTCTGAATAAACAGAGCGATGCTACAATTATTAGAGAAGAATCTGATGTTTCTTTAGATTATTTTGAGTCACTATCAGAG
>NW_013957396.1:0-913 GCF_001266775.1 Austrofundulus limnaeus
CGCCAGAAGGGTGGACCGTCTCCTTCAGGGTGATCTTAAGCAGGTCCCTCTCCGGCGGTCTGAGCAGCTTGTGAAAGGCGTGAGCAGGGAGGGAGTAGTGCTGCGGAGTCAGAGCAAATACTCTGTGGTCCACTGGCTTGGCAGCAGCCGGCTTGGATCTGGTCTTGGGTCTGTGATGCAGGGAGCACGTGGGACCTGTAAACCATTTCTGGCAAGTGCACCGAAACGTTCCATCAGGCTGGCCGACGCACGCTCCCTCATTGGCGCAGGGCCGGCCGGCGCAGGGAGACAGGCTGGTGGTGTCGTTACACGTGAAGCCAGTGAAGCCGTGTGGACAGGCGCATGTAAAAACGAGGCCGTGGTTTGTACAGTTGCCACCGTTGAGGCAAGGGTTAGGCTGGCAGCTGTCAACACCGATGTCACAGAAGTCCCCAGAAAATCCAGAGGGACATAAACAGGAAGGAGAAGCCGCTGAGCCACTGGCGTTGACGCATGTGCCTCCATTGTGACAAGGAGAGCTGGAGGACAGAGCAACATAACGGGAGTTTACTGCAGGGAGAATATTTATTATTCAGCTTCAGTCTGTCCACATTATTTATCTTCATCAAGTTATAAAACAGAACCAACAAAAAGATTAGATTAGACTTTAAATGAGACACAATCTGCACCATTAACTTAGGTAAACATAAGGTGGTTTTATACTGGATATTCAAATGAGACTTCAAAATGAGCTCAATATGCATCAAGCTAAATTTGACTATGCTTTAATAAAATGTCCATCTTTGTAAATAAATACACTATTTCAGAAATCATTTGATGCTTTTTGAACCCTGAAACTAAAAAAGATAATGAAGTAGATCAAAACACAATTTAGCCACTTTCATTTCCCTGAATCAAGTTTAAATTTGTACAG
>NW_013957396.1:1913-2426 GCF_001266775.1 Austrofundulus limnaeus
GTTACTGTGAAGGAATTCAATTTATACCGTGATATGAATATGAGGTCATACCGCCCAGCCCTAAGGCACACCTGTAATTATTAAAAGGATCCTGGGGAGGGAGTTTATAAAAAACAGCAGAAAAGGTCACTTATAGCATCATCAGCTCTTTAAACAGTTAACAGAAACATCATTAATTGTAGTTATAGTCCAATGTTTCTTTACCTTCTGTTATTAATCCACTGCAATTGACCTTTTTCCAACATATTTTCTTTTTATATGTTTTGTTCATGTAAAGCACTGTAACTGACTTGTTACTGATATACAAAAAAATAAATTGCCGTGCATAGTTCTGGTAATATATTTTTGCATCATCTCAAAGTGCCACTGCCAACTGAAATGGGTTGTTTTTTAAGGCTATGTCACAGAGAAACTGAGCTCCTCTGATGAACCATGACAAGCAATCCAGATCGCTTTTCTCCTTAAAAAAGTTCTCTGGTCCTGGGAAAAGGTCCCGCAAGTCTTCACAAGACA
>NW_013957397.1:0-339 GCF_001266775.1 Austrofundulus limnaeus
TTTAAGCACAGTGCAGATTGTTCTGAAGGTGGCGTTGCATAGTGCTAGTGTTAGCAGTGGTGCATGGTAAAATGTTGTTGCGGTGCTTACATCTTGACCGTGTCTTGTTTGTTGCTCTTTTGCCTTTTACCGATTCTATTGGAAATCCAACATGCTTCCAAACAAATAATTTAAAAGTAGTTGGGGCGTTATCATCACAGCTTCATCCAGCAAAGCCATACTGTCCGCGACGCTGACTTGCTACTAGTGGCTACTGCTAGCATTAGTGAGACAACAGTTACCTCTCAACGACATATATCGTGGGAGTTTAATATCACGAGATTTCGTACAATGAGATCT
>NW_013957397.1:1339-2425 GCF_001266775.1 Austrofundulus limnaeus
CTGAATCTGTTTCAAATGAAATCAAAATGAACAAAATAAACAGCTGATCACTGATCAGAGGAGGTAACTGACAGGATTTGAAGACAGGATGGACCCAAAATGCAGGCAGAACCCCAAATAATAAAAATATTTATTAAAGAAAACAATGAACCAACGACACACACTCAGAGAGAGAGACTGGAGAAATGAGAATGGACATTGGCACCAGGGGGAGGAACAGCACAAGACAAACGGAAAGTAAACAACGCACAAATCCTCACAGTACCCTCCCCCAAAGATAGTCTCCTGACGATGACCACATAAACACGGGAGGGTGGAGGGGATACTGAACAACAAGACAGGATGGAGGGCAAGAACAAAAACTACAAGGCAGATGAGACAAGGGACAATATCAAAAAAGGCTTAAATAGAGATTGAAAAAAACGACAAGAAGGTCCTGTGAAAACACAAAAACAGAACATAAAATGTCTCAAGATGACCCAAGGTGCATCTGACAGGAGGCAAGTTCTCAGGAGTTCGGCCTGGAGCTCGGCTGAAGCGAGGCTGTGCCTCTGGAGGTCGGTCCGGAGCTCGGCTGAAGCAAAACTGTGGACTCCGTGAAGACTTGGACACTGTAGACTTGGACACCGACGTGGACGCCTTGGACCCTCAAAACATGGGTGACTTGGACCCCTAAGATGTGGGCAACTTAGACCTCTTAGGCATGGGCGACTTGAATCTCTTAGACGTGGAACCTCGAGACTTAGATGACTTGGAACCTCGAGACGTGGATGACTTGGCCTCAAGACGTGGACGACTTGGAACCTCGAGACGTGGACGACTTGTAACCTCGAGACGTGGACAACTTGGAACCTCGAGACGTGGACAACTTGGAACCTCGAGACGTGGATGATTTGGTACCTCGAGATGTGGGTAACTTGGACTCTCGCTCAAGAGACTCAGGTGCTGGCTCTGGCTCAGGAGACTCGGGTGCTTGCTCTGGCTCAGGAAACTTGGACTGACCCGGGGACTTTACCATCCCACCTGGGGATTCTGGAGACTTGGGTTAACCTGGGGACCTTACAATCAGACCCGGGGTTTCAGGAA
>NW_013957398.1:0-576 GCF_001266775.1 Austrofundulus limnaeus
ATAATAAATTATAAATGGCAAGGAATAGGGGAGTGGTGGTGCAGAGGTTAGCGAAGATGAGTCTGTGATCGGAAGGTTGCCGGTTCAACTCCCTGAACTAACCAGCCTCACTTTGGGCCCTTGAGCAAGGCCCTTAACCCCTCAGCTGCTCCCTGGGTGTTGTAATTGGCAGCCCATTGCTTCATGTGCGATGTGAATTAATTTCCTCTCTGCGGCACAATAAAGGCTAATAAAATTTCTACTACCAACGTTTGCTCACTTAATAACCACGTGCAAATATCGTGTATTTCAAAACTGATGGCAGTATGAAGGTTTTACTGTTTGCATGATTAACTTTGAAATTTTTGAATGATTGAAGTTTTAAGAGAGCGGTGATTCACTTTAACTGCATTCAGACTAGCCTCTGGCTCATTAGTCCTGTTAAAACTGAGTTCTTGAGCTCTTGTTTCTAATATGAGATCATTTAAAGGCCCCTCTGCAACAGGTAAGATATTAATTTAATACATTTCAATTCAGTTTATTTTATAGTGCTAAGTCACAACAAATGTCATCTCAGGGCACTTTACAAAGGAATAC
>NW_013957398.1:5323-6012 GCF_001266775.1 Austrofundulus limnaeus
ATATATATATATATATATAATATCAAATTTGAAACAGTTCTGGCAGGATTTTATTGCTCAACATATTACACTTACTTTCACTGACTTCCTGTTACCTACAGAAGTCAAAAAGAGAATGCTCTCATTACTCATCGATGCATTAATAGAACCTCACCAGATCATTTGAAGGACCTTATTCATCCACCTTCTCCTAATAATAATAATAAAAAAATTCCCAAAGAAAATGTTTTAATCTTTAACTCAGATCTTGACAAACATCCAAAGTGCTGGCTGATGAAAACATGGCTGAGTCATGCCTGACTTGTCTGACTGAATTGTCTTGTTGAGAAATTTCAGTTCCAGTTTTACTCATCTTAAAGTAACATTTTACAGGATTTTATGCAATATCTGTTGACACACAAGTTGTGGATGAGTTTCAGCTTCCTTTCTGTTATACTGACTACTAAGTTACAACCATTTTTGAGTTGACTAAGTTTAATTAGGAGGCCTTCTTGAACTGGGTTGATGCAGTGATTGTTTTCTGAGAGTTTTATTAAAACTCACTCTGTGGTTCAGGAGATACTTTTGCTTTTGTGAAAAGTGGGCCCCGGCGGGCTGCTGCAGGCCTGGGCCGGCGTGCGCCCGGGTGCCTGGCTGCGGACCAGGAGCCTCCGGTGCATGGTGGGCTGTGGGTCTTACTGGCTGGGGGG
>NW_013957399.1:0-521 GCF_001266775.1 Austrofundulus limnaeus
TCCAGTTCCAAAACCTTCTCTTTCTGCAGCTGGTCGTTCTCTTTGAGAGCAGATACTTCTTGAACTGTTACCTGCAGCTGCATTTTACAGTCTTTGATCTCCGCCGCATTAAATTCCACGGTTTTAACAATGCTAGCTAGCATAGGCGCATTTTGATGAATCTGTGTGGCAAGAGAATCAACTCTGTCGGAGAGTTTGGAGACAGCATCAACCAGAGTAGTCAAGGTGTTTTGAATGTCAGGGCCAGTGTCCAATTTCTTTACAGCAGGTGAAGTTTTGCTCGGTGAGAAAACATCCTTTCTTTTCGTGCTCTCAGAAGAAACTTCCATCCTCGTGGCGTAGTCGTGAAAGTCGGGAATATCTTTTCGGCGTTCTGAAATTAAGTTCTTCTTGCTCATTATGCAAAAAAAAGGTGTAAGAAAACACTAGGATTGAAATAAAATAGGTTGAATGTATTAAATAAACAAATTTGGGACGAAACAGACGGAGCTTAGAAAAACGCGTGCACCCTCTCCACCATT
>NW_013957399.1:1410-2042 GCF_001266775.1 Austrofundulus limnaeus
ACCTTTTGGGCATTTTTTTTAACAGTAGAAAGTGAGGATGCAATGTACACGAGCGTGGAAATCCCTTCAGCTTTGGCCAAAAGGCTGCGGCCTCTTAGCGACAGACCTCTTTGCAACCAAAGATTAAACTTATTTTCTGCATTTTTAATCATAGGATTAAAGTTGAGCGATTCTCTGTCCTGTTGGTCTTTGGTTATCTGTATCCCTAAATAGGTTAACTTCTCCTTAATCTCAATACCATTTATTTGTTTCATATTGCAGTTTTTAAGGGGAAATAATTTACATTTGTTTTAATTTAGAAAAAGACCTGAGGCTTTTGAAAATATTTCAATAATCAGGAGAGCTTTCGGAACTTGTAAAATATTTTTATTAAATAACGCTGTGTCGTCAGTTAACTGACTTATAAGAATACTTTCTTCAGCGATAGTAATGCCTTCAATTTCACTTGTTTTTATAAATTGACAAAAAACTTGTGCAACCATGAGGAAGAGGTACACAGAAACTGGTTGCCCTGTTTCTGAAGAACCCATGATATCACCAACAACAGTGAAGCAGTGAATGCTGTTTACTTAATGCAACAACATAATGTATATGTGAATATAAAGATAATGTTGTCCTTGATATACCTGTGT
>NW_013957399.1:3042-3313 GCF_001266775.1 Austrofundulus limnaeus
AAAAAAGCATCTAGCTGAAGGCTGCAGAGCTACAATATCTGTAGATAAACTGTATATTAATGGCCAGTTGTTCAGAGACCCTGAGATTACTCCTTGGCTCTATTAGATCCAACGTCAAGGTTAGTGATTATTATTATTATTATTACTACATTTAATCACCAGTTACAATGTTAACTAAGCACAGTTGGTCGGTGGGTACACACTTGGTGAGCACGGTGGCTACTTTTTGTGTTGTTGTTGGTGGGGGGGGTCTTTTTTTTCTGTTCTTTTT
>NW_013957400.1:0-543 GCF_001266775.1 Austrofundulus limnaeus
ATGACAGATTAACAGCAGCTCAGGTTAGAGAACAGCTCAGGTTAGAGAACAGCTCAGGTTAGAGAACAGCTCAGGTTAGAGAACAGCTCAGGTTAGAGAACAGCTCAGGTTAGAGAACAGCTCAGATTAGAGAACAGCTCAGGTTAGAGAACAGCTCAGATTAGAGAACAGCTCAGATTAGAGAACAGGTCAGGTTAGAGAACAGGTCAGATTAGAGAACAGCTCAGATTAGAGAACAGGTCAGATTAGAGAACAGCTCAGGTTAGAGAACAGCTCAGATTAGAGAACAGCTCAGATTAGAGAACAGCTCAGGTTAGAAAACAGCTCAGATTAGAGAACAGGTCAGATAAGAGAACAGGTCAGGTTAGAGAACAGCTCAGATTAGAGAACAGGTCAGATTAGAAAACAGGTCAGATTAGAGAACAGGTCAGGTTAGAAAACAGGTCAGGTTAGAAAACAGCTCAGATTAGAGAACAGGTCAGATTAGAGAACAGCTCAGGTTAGAGAACAGCTCAGGTTAGAAAACAGGTCAGATTAGAGAAC
>NW_013957400.1:4124-4809 GCF_001266775.1 Austrofundulus limnaeus
TCTGAACCAGCATGGCTACCACAGCATCTGAACCAGCATGGCTACCACAGCATCTGAACCAGCATGGCTACCACAGCATCTGAACCAGCATGGCTACCACAGCACCTAAACCAGCATGGCTACCACAGCATCTGAACCAACATGGCTCCCACAGCATCTGAACCAGCATGGCTCCCACAGCACCTAAACCAGCATGGCTACCACAGCATCTGAACCAGCATGGCTACCACAGCATCTGAACCAGCATGGCTCCCACAGCATCTGAACCAACATGGCTACTACAGCATCTGAACCAGCATGGCTCCCAAAGCACCTAAACCAGCATGGCTCCCACAGCACCTAAACCAGCATGGCTACCACAGCATCTGAACCAACATGGCTCCCACAGCATCTGAACCAGCATGGCTCCCACAGCACCTAAACCAGCATGGCTACTACAGCATCTGAACCAGCATGGCTACCACAGCATCTGAACCAGCATGGCTCCCACAGCATCTGAACCAACATGGCTACCACAGCATCTGAACCAACATGGCTCCCACAGCATCTGAACCAGCATGGCTCCCACAGCATCTGAACCAACATGGCTACTACAGCATCTGAAACAACATGGCTACTACAGCATCTGAACCAACATGGCTACTACAGCATCTGAACCAGCATGGCTACTACAGCATCTGAACCA
>NW_013957401.1:0-973 GCF_001266775.1 Austrofundulus limnaeus
ATGAGGGTCACAGTTGGGTTTGTACCTGGGAATGAGGGTCACAGTTGGGTTTGTACCTGGGAATGAGGGTCACAGTTGGGTTTGTACCTGGGAATGAGGGTCACAGTTGGGTTTGTACCTGGGCATGCGGGTGACAGTTGGGTTTGTACCTGGGTATGAGGGTCACAGTTGGGTTTGTACCTGGGAATGAGGGTCACAGTTGGGTTTGTACCTGGGTATGTGGGTGACAGTTGGGTTTGTACCTGGGTATGTGGGTCACAGTTGGGTTTGTACCTGGGAATGTGGGTCACAGTTGGGTTTGTATCTGGGTATGAGGGTCACAGTTGGGTTTGTATCTGGGGATGTGGGTCACAGTTGGGTTTGTATCTGGGGATGTGGGTCACAGTTGGGTTTGTATCTGGGGATGTGGGTCACAGTTGGGTTTGTACCTGGGTATGCGGGTCACAGTTGGGTTTGTATCTGGGTATGTGGGTGACAGTTGGGTTTGTACCTGGGTATGTGGGTCACAGTTGGGTTTGCATCTGGGTATGTGGGTGACAGTTGGGTTTGTACCTGGGTATGAGGGTCATTTTTAGGTTTGTACCTGGGAATGTGGGTCACAGTTGGGTTTGTACCTGGGTATGTGGGTCACAGTTAAGTTTGTATCTGGGTATGTGGGTCACAGTTAAGTTTGTATCTGGGTATGTGGGTCACAGTTAAGTTTGTATCTGGGTATGAGGGTCACGGGTTTGTACCTGGGTATGTGGGTCACAGTTGGGTTTGTACCTGGGTATGCGGGTCACAGTTGGGTTTGTACCTGGGTATGCGGGTCACAGTTGGGTTTGTATCTGGGTATGTGTGTCACAGTTGGGTTTGTACCTGGGTATGTGGGTCACAGTTGGGTTTGTACCTGGGTATGTGGGTCACAGTTGGGTTTGTACCTGGGTATGTGGGTCACAGTTGGGTTTGTACCTGGGTATGTGGGTCACAGTTG
>NW_013957401.1:1973-2424 GCF_001266775.1 Austrofundulus limnaeus
GGACATGTCCCTCACACTTCATTTATCTGTGGGACATGTCCCTCACACTTCATTTATCTGTGGGACATGTCCCCCACACTTTCACTATCTGTGGGACATGTCCCTCACACTTCATTTATCTGTGGGACATGTCCCTCACACTTCATTTATCTGTGGGACATGTCCCTCACACTTCATTTATCTGTGGGACATGTCCCCCACACTTTCACTATCTGTGGGACATGTCCCTCACACTTCATTTATCTGTGGGACATGTCCCCCACACTTTCACTATCTGTGGGACATGTCCCCCACACTTCCACTATCTGTGGGACATGTCCCCCACACTTCATTTATCTGTGGGACATGTCCCCCACACTTTCACTATCTGTGGGACATGTCCCCCACACTTCATTTATCTGTGGGACATGTCCCCCACACTTTCACTATCTGTGGGACATGTCCCCCACAC
>NW_013957402.1:0-258 GCF_001266775.1 Austrofundulus limnaeus
ATATATGATTTTAAAAAAGCTCAAAATATTGGTCACAATCATTTTTGTGCCATGCAAATTTGAACAGGACTGTGTATATCTTTTACTCTTTCAGATAATCATGTGGATGTGATACAGTTGACTGTGGCCTCACAGAGAGCATGATTGTCTTACCTTTTCAACCATCTTTCAAGAAGCAACTGAAGTTTAACCAGTTTCTGTAAGTACTAATATGTTTTGGTGGTCGTTAATATACCCGGGACGTCACTTGCATGTGGG
>NW_013957402.1:3334-3773 GCF_001266775.1 Austrofundulus limnaeus
TTCCTATGTTGTGGGTTGGTACTGGGGTTGTCCAGATAATGAAGGAACACAGAAGCCACAAAGTGAAGTTGGAGGTGTTGAACAAACCAGAACATTAACGATCATTAAGCTGATGTCCTCTTTTATAGAACAGGGACATTCAATGAGTAGTAGTGTATAAATTACTGCCCTTTCACTTTCATTTACAAACACTGATACATGAACAAGCTAAATCAGAAATGCTGGTTAGTAAGCAGCTGTTAGCTGAATGTTTCTTTTAAATACCAAAGATTGCTCTAATCCTCAGTAACTCACCATGTTGAGCAGCTCTGGACCTTTCACAGAGATAAAGTTGAGGCCCGACTCATTGGCCACCGCCTTACAGAAGAAAGCACAACAACATTAAAAACCAGTTTACTGCGATAACTCATGGGCTGAATGCAGAGAGATCTGATGGATA
>NW_013957402.1:4773-5500 GCF_001266775.1 Austrofundulus limnaeus
CAGCTAAAGTGACATATATACTTTATTATGGTATAGTATTTAAATATATGCCCGAGAAACACATAATACGGCCCCTTTAAGTAGTGGTATCCTGATAGCACTTGTTAATCAGGGATCCCTGATTAGTTGTGTACATTAGACTTTATTTGATACACATTTATTTTAACTGTAAAATAATGTCTGTAAAAATACTGTAGGCTGTTTAGTTTTGTAAATTTTTAAATATATATATTTTAACACGGATGGAGCCATTTTGTTTACACACAAAGAATTCTGGGTAAATGATGACGTGAATAGTGTGTTTTAGTGTTTGGTGGCGACTTGTGAATTTTTCTGTCTGCAGTGTTTCACGTAGGACACGTGACAAGTTAAAACTTTACCTGTAGTTGACAAGAAAATTCTGCGCTAAGATATAGAAGAATAGAAATCAATGGGTTTGGGTGTGACACCATGAATTCTATAGTCATGAACGAAGACAAAAGTTTATATTTACATGTGAAAATCATGTAAAGATTGTAGCAACAAGACACGTCTGATTGCAAAATTTTTTGGAAATTTAAGACAGTTCAAAAGTTAAAAGTCACACCATCCTCAAAGTCAATTTTCAACAAAGCTATAAAAATGTCAGTTCAGTCACATGAAGCCTTAGGTTCTGCCACCTGTTTAAACTTTGTAAGGTGTTTTTACTGTGAAATACAGTATATCCTTTGACCTCAGTTTCAGCTCA
>NW_013957403.1:0-348 GCF_001266775.1 Austrofundulus limnaeus
ATCCTTTCCAAAAATTGCAGATCCTTTCCAGGGGCTGATGCTGATGGGGATCATCAACTGGCATGGAAGAGTTTTAGTAACATAAGAGTTTTTATCTTGATTTCCAGGGTTTGTGAGGGAACCAAGAGTTGCAGGGCCAGGAGCTGATGGAATCTGTAATGGAGTGTGAGTTGGTTGAGGAGGGTTTGTCAGCAGTGGGGCTCTATTGTTTCCACCACGTGGACAAGCTGCAGGAGGATGATTTCCTTTACAACGCCAACAGTATGGCTGAGGTGGGCGATTGTAATTCTGGTTGAAATTTGGTTGTTTTGGACGTACTGGGTTATCTTGTGGAGGTGGTCTTTGTTC
>NW_013957403.1:1348-2424 GCF_001266775.1 Austrofundulus limnaeus
GGAGAATTGTCTGGCCATTTAGGTGTAAATAAAACTTATCATAGAGTTTTATGTCATTTTTATTGGCCACGTTTGAAAAAAGATGTTGCTCATTTCATAAAAACCTGTCACACTTGCCAGTTAACTGGAAAACCTAATCAGAGCATAAAACCTGCTCCTCTCTTTCCAATACCTGCAATTGGGAAGCCTTTTGAACATTTAATCATAGACTGTGTTGGTCCACTGAGTCCTTCTAAGTCAGGTTCTGTGTACTTGTTGACAGTTATGTGTAAATGCACTCGTTATCCTGCAGCATATCCTTTGAGATCCATCACAACAAAGTCAGTAGTCAAGGCTTTGTCTCATTTTATCTCAGTGTTTGGAATCCCAAAGACCATTCAGACAGACAGAGGTACCAATTTTACCTCACGCATGTTTGCTGAGATTTTGAAGCAACTTGGTGTAGCTCATCAACAAAGCAGTGCTTATCATGCTCAAAGCCAGGGAGCTTTGGAACGTTTTCATCAGAGCCTGAAAGCGTTGCTGCGAGCATACTGTACAGAGTTGAGTAGAGACTGGGAAGAAGGTCTGCCTTGGCTTCTTATGGCAGCTCGTGAAGTTACACAAGAGAGCACAGGGTTCAGTCCTAATGAACTAGTGTTTGGACATCAAGTACGTGGTCCACTTGCTGTTTTAAAAACTAACTTGGAGAGTTCTGATCCACCTTTGAACTTATTTGACTATGTTAATGGTTTTCGTCGCAGACTTTTCTTGGCTGGAAAACTAGCTTCTGAGAATCTGAAAAAGGCTCAGAGAAAAATGAAAAAATGGTTTGATCAGAAGGCTGAAACAAGAGTGTTTCACCCAGGAGATAAAGTTCTTGCTTTACTTCCTGTTCAAGGTTCTTCATTTCAGGCAAAGTTTTATGGTCCATATTCTGTGTTGAGACAAGTGTCTGCACAAGATTATGTGGTTTCTACCCCAGACCGGAAAAAACTTACTCAGCTTTGTCATGTAAATTTACTGAAGCCTTATTTCAGTCGAAGTTTGGACGAGAAAATGGAGGTAAAGGCCGTTGCCTCTTCTGTGAAAGTGGA
>NW_013957404.1:0-658 GCF_001266775.1 Austrofundulus limnaeus
ACACACACACATCTTGTCTTAGTGAACACACACACACATGTCTTAGTGAACACACACACACATGTCTTAGTGAACACACACACACATGTCTTAGTGAACACACACACACATGTCTTAGTGACACACACACATGTCTTAGTGAACACACACACGTCTTAGTGAACACACACACGTCATAGTGAACACACACATCTTGTCGTAGTGAACACACAAACACATCTTGTTGTAGTGAACACACAAACACATCTTGTTGTAGTGAACATACAAACACATCTTGTCGTAGTGAACATACAAACACATCTTGTCGTAGTGAACACACAAACACATCTTGTCTTAGTGAACATTTACACACACATCATGTCATAGTGAACACACACACACACATCATGTCATAGTGAACACACACATCATGTCATAGTTAACATACACACATCTTGTCATAGTGAACACACCCACACACATCTTGTCTTAGTGAATACACACATCATGTCTTAGTGAATACACACATCATGTCATAGTGAACACACACATCATGTCATAGTGAACACACACATCTTGTCATAGTGAACACACACACATCTTGTCATAGTGAACACACACACATCTTGTCATAGTGAACACACACACATCTTGTCATAGTGAACACACACACATCTTG
>NW_013957405.1:0-861 GCF_001266775.1 Austrofundulus limnaeus
AAGTAGCATTAGCCTTGTCTGTAGAAATATAGTTTCATTTTCTATTTGCTGATATAACGATATCGACCAGGCTTGAAATGACAGGAGAAGTTTATCGGCTCTGCCAAGGAACAAAATATAGGAGTGCAGAGTGCAGATCCCCAAACTTTCAACTTTAGAGTACAATTATTCTATATGATGTTGATATATGGATGTCAAGCCAAAGTGAATTGAATTGTCCAGTGTGTCTGAAATCAGAAGAGACTCGGCTGTGTGATGAATGATGACATTTATTTGATTTGGGAGATATTACAGTAGGTACTGTCAAGAGATATAAATGAATATAGAGCTACAATCATATTTTACCCAAAGAACAATACTGCCTTGTGGAAGTGCAGTGAGGACGGCAAAGGTGGAGAGGACAACCAGTTCTTTTTATGTTGGACATTGTTCAGGCAATTGGTAAATGAAAGTCAGGCTCTCAGATAAATAAACTGAGGAAACCACTTACAACATATCTGTTGTTGAATGTGTGTCTTGTAAAATAAATATATAAGATATAATATAATGTACATTTTTTTCTTTTTACTTTTTTTCTTTTCTTTTTTTTGTAGTTAGTATATTCTTCACACAACACCATTTCTTGAGTTTGTTTGTTTGATTCGCTTCATTCTACTAACCCATTGCAATTTACATCTCATCACCTGTGACTAACCTGGAAAAGTTATTTTAAAATGTGCATTTATCATAGGAATGACACTTTTTTCCAGATGCTGCATGCATAATCTCAATATAAAGACATACATTCAAAGCAACATCAGAAAAAAAATCATATTTCTTTTTATCTATGACCTTTATTTACATATATATACTGTATATGTG
>NW_013957405.1:1861-2423 GCF_001266775.1 Austrofundulus limnaeus
CAACAGCACCCCCACCCCCACCCCCCGAAAAAAAAAAAATCTGTCTACACACATTTATAAAAAGTCTCTAAATTTCTCTGTGTCCAGTTTGGACTATGGTCTCAGCAAGAGAACAGTCATTAAGCTGACTTTGACTTTCACATATGTGATAGTTTCAACTATTCTCCTCATTTTTCCTCTTTAGTGGATGCGAAAGAGCAAATAAATGCAGATTTCTCATCAGCTATAATCCTGACAAATGAAAACATGACACTAGTCAGCAGGATTATTGCTTTTAACTGACAAATTGTATGTCACTGCCATGAAAATGAGTACGTCTTATTAAGAAAGAGACAGAAATAAAACGTGTGATTGCAAACAGGCAGACATAATTCATTTTACTTGTCAGTGTAAAATGTATTTAACTTCAACTATTGCAATGAACAACACAATTTTTAATCCTTTTGACTGAATATGCACTGTTCTATTTTAATGTCTCAGAGTAAATGAGTGGTAAGTGACTGGTCAGAGTGTGTATATACTGTATCTACAGTATCCATGAATGTATGCATATACTATATAC
>NW_013957406.1:0-868 GCF_001266775.1 Austrofundulus limnaeus
GTGTTTGATCATCCTCTCCACCAGGAGGCAGCAGCAAAGCGCCTTATCTCTCTCAGACAGGGGGCCCGGTCAGCCGCCGACCATTCCGTGGATTTCCGGATAACTGCCGAGGAAGCAGGCTGGGACGAACTAGCCCTCAAAGGTATATATATCAATTCACTAAACAATAATATTAAGGATCAGCTCGCCACCCGAGAGGATCCCCTGACTCTGGACGAGTTAATTAGAATCTCCATCAGAGTGGATAATAGTTTACGGGAACGGAGACGTGAACGAGACTACACTTCCCAGAATGCCCCGCGCCTCCACTCCCGGATGTCAGAAGCCGTGCCAGTCACCACAAGACCACAACAAGAACCAGAAACCGAGCCCATGCAGGTCTGTAAGACTCGTTTAACCCCCGAAGAAAGACAGCGCAGATTTGAAGCTAGAGTGTGTATTTATTGTGGGGAAAAGGGTCACTTTGTGGCAAACTGTCCGGTCCGGGGAAACGGGGCGGCTCGACAATAGAACAGGGGTCCTTGTCAGAGCCATCTCAATTCTCCCCTGACTGTCTGTTTTCTCTTCCAGCCCTCATTCTCCATCACAATATTAAATTACCTATTTCGGCCCTTATAGACTCTGGTGCGGAACAAAACATGATTTCTCGTGGCTTGGTGGACCAACTCCAACTACCCATTACTCCACTCGCTGCTCACCGCTCCATTACGGGTGTCACAGGAGAAGTACTGGCAAAGATCTCAGGCAAGATATCAGACCTATCCATCATCATATCCGGAAACCACCATGAAAAGAGTGAGTTTTTCATTTTTGATTCACCCATCTCACAACTTATTTTTGGTTACCCTTGGTTAACAAAACATAACCC
>NW_013957406.1:1868-2423 GCF_001266775.1 Austrofundulus limnaeus
TTCCAATACAGTGCGAATACCCTTTCTCACCGAATCTCACTTAGTTTCACAATCAAACAGCATATAGTAATTCATTTAGCATGGTGCTAGCTCGTAGCACGTGTGGGACAAATCTCTGAGAAAAGTTGGGCAAAGACACGCTATCTGTGTAATTTTTGGAAATCAACGAATTTAAAGCAAAACCACTGTTTAAAAAAATTAACCCAGATTGAAAAGATAATACATGTAATACTTACTGAAGAACTGCCCGTATTTTCCGCCGCTGCCATTCTGCCGCTTCCTCAGTCCGGGTGAAAACAACAGACTGCCTCTTCTGTCTGCGCAGAGAACTGGTGGTGCGCAAACCGCAAGCTGTGATCCGGTTAGATTAGGGGAAAAAGAAGAAAAAAAAACCCACCCCGAAACTCAACTGGCTGTCAGTCAGTATCTACAGCGTTTATAATAATCTCTGTTTAGCAGAAAATCACCCTCACTTACAGTATCTTCACTAAGCAGCTAACTGAGAGCTAAAAAAAAAAAGAAGTCATCTCTGACCTCGAGCTGGTGTGTCACGTG
>NW_013957407.1:0-827 GCF_001266775.1 Austrofundulus limnaeus
AGCAAAGTGAGCTATTGACATAACTCCTACAAGCTGGCCCACAGCCGTGGAGGTTTGTATTGAAAAGGCATTAACTGTGCAGTGGAGCACCAAACTCAAGCGCAGTGGTCCTCCATCAAAATACAATTGTCAGCCTAAAGGCGCACATGCAGTCGCAAACCACCAAACAGCTGTTTGTGGTCCACAACAGCAGCATTCAGCATGTTACCAGCTGCTTCCACTGTGTGCTCTGGGGAAAACATAACAGGCATCAAATTAGGCTGATCTCCAAAAAAAAGGTGGCAGTTTGTACACTGAGATTATCACTTTTGTCTTGTAAAATATGTTTTTTTGCCATATGTTCAACATGAAACTAAAAAAAATAATAATGTTGAATTTTTTGTGTGTGACTTTTTTGTAATTGTAACATCGTTTTTGATATTTTGTCAATCTAAGGATAATGTGACAAATTTTTAATGTTTAACAACAATCAGATATGACTACAGTATGAGTTGTTCACTTCCTCAATCATATACTAAAATAAGCATGAGTAAAATTTAGCTTCTACATTTTGTTCGGAGCCCGTACGGTGACATTGGGTAAAAAAATAAATATCTGATGCCATGATAATAAAGCGTTGTGTTACGGCCCAAGGCCTTTCCTCTGGATCTTTCTCTAACACCTCTGTGTTTCAGAGTTCCTGATTGGTGCTGATTGCAACTGAAGGCAGCTGGCCAGTGTAGAAGAGCTTGAGATCCAGTTGAGGAGCGCTGGCTGGCTCTCCGGGCGAGGCTTCTCCTATTTGTTGCTTTTTCCCCCTCCAGACAGACTTTATTTTTGTTAAATAA
>NW_013957407.1:6656-7021 GCF_001266775.1 Austrofundulus limnaeus
CGTATGGACGATTGCATTGACCAAATTGGTCATGCTAAATATATCAGCAAGATAGATTTTCTAAAAGGCTATTGGCAGATTCCTTTGTCGGAAAGGGCACGTGAAATCTCTGCCTTTGTTACACGTAGTGGTTTGTATTCATACAATGTTATGCCTTTTGGTTTGAGGAATGCACTGGCAACTTTTCAACGATTGATGAATAAGGTTGTTGGGAGTTTGGAGGGTTGTGTTGTGTATTTGGATGACATTGTGGTGTATTCAGATACTTGGCCCTCTCACTTGGAGCAAGTCAAAACATTGTTTGACTGTCTGACAGGTGCACATCTTACAGTGAATTTAGCAAAATGTGAGTTTGCTCGAGCAAA
>NW_013957407.1:8021-8251 GCF_001266775.1 Austrofundulus limnaeus
CTTTTTCTTTGGATATTTGCCATGTCAAGGGAAAGGATAACGTTATTGCAGACGCTTTGTCCAGAGCACCAGGTCAGTAGGTTTTTTTTCCTCTCTTTCTGTTTTCCCCTATTTGTCTCTAACAGAGTCACTTCAAGGTATCTGTGGTGACCTTTTGAGATGGGATTTGTAGGGGTTAAAACTCGATTTGGAAACTATAAGTATTTGTTTCATATTGTTAACATTTGTTA
>NW_013957408.1:0-551 GCF_001266775.1 Austrofundulus limnaeus
ACACACACACACACACACACACACACACACAACCACACACACACACACACACAGACCGATGTTAACTGCTCATGGATGAGGTGCATCATGAGAAATCTCTTTAATGAACAAACATAGCAAAAGGAGCATCAGAGCAACTTTTCTGCTTCTGCATCACTAACATCCGGAGGAATGCACGACTGCATCGGCATTAAAAAAAATTGTTGCTTTTTTTGTCATCGGCCTCACTATTCCTTATCTTCGCTTTATCGCCTCGTTCCTTGCTGCTTTGTATCTTTTAGCTATGTAACCAAAGCCGTAGCAGACACATCGAAGGCTGTTTTTCCAGCCTTAATAATGCATAGGAGTTGTGGGTGATGTGGGAAAGGCATCTTTGTTCAGGGATTCCCTAGTGTGACACAAATTGATGGAGATCTATGAGAAATCCAGCTTGTTACGAGGGAACCAGAACCATTTACGAGGTGGGTGTTGATGGTGGGGGGTGGGGGAGAAGGTGCATGTGTGTGTGTGTGTGTGTGTGTGTGTGTGTGTGTGTGTGTGTGTGTGTGTGT
>NW_013957408.1:1551-2421 GCF_001266775.1 Austrofundulus limnaeus
AACAGCAATTATGCTGAGTCAGGCTTGATTTTTAATAATCTTTTCCTGTTAAATAAACAAATCAAATAAAATCAATTTTATCAACAAAACCGTCATTTGAAGTGACACAAGTGTACTTCTCACTCATTAATTAATGATTTTAAAACGCTGAAAATAGAAAAACACCTTATTTTAAAGTTAGAGTATTAAACTGTTGCTTGTTTTGATGTCTGATGCTTTGCTGGATGGCAGATAGTTGTTCATTTTCTAACACAACTAAGTCTTTTTCCTTAGCAATATATGTTGCTTAATCATAAAGTTCAACATAAAATATTGCTTTGGCATCATGAAAAACATACTTGTTCTATTTTTAATGCTTGTTGCCTGTACGTGTGTATTCATTTGTTTAAATAAAGCACTACAGAGCTCATGAACCAGTGGGTGGAATTTAATGAAACTTTCAGAAAGTAATCACTGGATGTGCATCTACAACTGATCAGGTCAACCCGCTTCATGATGGCCACACAGCTAAATTAATTCAACAAAAACGGTTAACTCCATAAATATGACACATATTGAGCGCAGATCTGTGCAAAATATTGGGATACTGAGTGAGATTGCATAGAAAGTCCTGTTCAAACTGACTTTAAAAGTCATTTCTCAATGCTAGACAACCTTAAATATCCAGTATAAAAAGTGACAATCAGTTTGTAGGTTTTTAAATAGCAACATTTTAATCCTTTCATTGTACATGTTTATAAAGCTCCAAACTCAAGTTTTGTCAGGAGCTTAGTGAAATTGAAGACCTGCTTGGTTGATCCTTCCAAAGATTTCCTGACTCTGTATGGCCCAGTTCCTCACTTTTTATTCTTATTTATCCATCCATCCATC
>NW_013957409.1:0-558 GCF_001266775.1 Austrofundulus limnaeus
ACACACACACACACACACACACACACACACACACACACACACGCACACAGATAAAACCTGCTGTACCACCATGCCAAAGTGTTGTCACAGCTTTTATCTGCCTGAAACCTAAATATTGAACATAAACCCACAGCTTGTTTTTTACCCGTTTTCCTCCAACATGTTAAAGCTCCATCAGTGGAGTTTCAGTGAAAAATAAAACTGCTAATGGATTTGATTATCAGCACTGCAGAAGTCTAATCCCTCACAGATTTTGCACTTGAGGTTTTAGCAGCTTGCCCCCCGCACGCCCCCCACCCCACCTCATTTTTCTGAAGGATTTAGGTTGTTTGGTTGGAGACAGAAAAAGACTCATTTTTCTCAGATACAGTGTGAACATCCAGTGTGTGACTGATGAATTCTGTCATACAGTTTGATCTGCTGCCTCTGAAAGGCACGTACAGTCAACCCAGCTGTCTGTGCACAACGTTACTGTTAAAGTTTGATTCAAACATCATTTCTCATGGCCCAGTTTCTGCTCTCATAGTAACATATCTCAGTTTTTACTCTCATAGTAAC
>NW_013957409.1:1979-2240 GCF_001266775.1 Austrofundulus limnaeus
ACTTAGAAGCTGTCAGCACGGTTTATATAAATAATAAACGTAACGTGTAAGGAGTTTAGCGCCGTTTGAGGCTAATAGAAACTCTGTGTTTTGTGCCGAGGCGTTATACAGACGAGACAGTCTGACCCACACTGCTGTGTGTGGAATAGCACCGCTGCGTGCTAACAGGGAGCTAAACTGTTTATTCAGTATTAAATCTGCCGCGAGCAGAGAGCGTCTTGCCCTGTGTTCCGTGAGAGAGTCACGGGTCAGCTTATAAAT
>NW_013957409.1:3240-3842 GCF_001266775.1 Austrofundulus limnaeus
TAGTTTACTCTCATGGTAACATGTCTCATTTTACTCTCATGGTAACATGTCTTTAGTTTGCTCTCATGGTAACATGTCTCAGTTTTTGCTCTCATGGTAACATGTCTCAGTTTACTCTCATGACACAAGTGCACAGTTAAGCATCTTAGCTGATTATCGCTTGAACAATATGCAACAGCTGAGAGACTGGGCTGTCGCTGCTTTTGAAAAAATCAAAAGAACAAAACCACAAACAGAGGTTTTAATGCAAGCGAAAAAATCTGCACCTTTTGAGTTGGAGGGAGCACGCTCTGCATCTCCTCCTAAAAAAGCAAAAAAGAAGTCAGATTTTAAACCAAACAAATCAAACAAAGGCAACTGGAGTTCTAAGCCAAAGCGAGGTGACAGAGACCGAGAGAAGGACTACAGACCTCCACAGGAGGGTCAGCATCCAAATAACTACCAAAGTGAGGGACGTGCTCGTTTCCCTAGCAACCGTGGGTGGTTTCAGGGGAAGTCTCGTTACAGAAACTATCCTCCTCCTCCGAGAGGTGATGACTCGTCTCAGTCTCCTCCTCCATCCAAGCGAGAGAAACATGGAAAAGGTAAGAATCAATTAAAGC
>NW_013957410.1:0-515 GCF_001266775.1 Austrofundulus limnaeus
ACACACACACACACACACACACACACACACACACACACACGGGAGGTGATCAGGAGGCCTGAAGATGAGGTAACAAAAGGACGAGCACATCAGCAGCTGGGGCTCAGTCAGCACAGACTTCATGATGCCGATCTGGTGTTAAACCTGCTCTGAAGATATTATTGTTATTATTGTTGTTGTTGTTGTTGTTATTAAAATGAGCTGAATTCAGCATGCAGACCCACAAAAACATCACAAAGAAAACAACTCCAGTATAAAGACCTGCACATTTTAATGATAAATAATAAACTTATTTCATCACCTTCAGCTGATCCTGATCGTCAAATTCTCTCAAATAAATGCTTCAAGTAGAAACTGTGCTAAAGTACTGCCTTTCTATCTTCCAGAGGTGGGCAGTAACTCAGTTACATTTATTTGAGTAAGTTCCTGAAATAAAATGTACTTTTAGGAGTAGTTTTACTATAGTTTTTACTTTACTTGAATATTGTTAAAAAGAATTCTCACTTACGTAAAAT
>NW_013957410.1:1515-2421 GCF_001266775.1 Austrofundulus limnaeus
AACTTTTTTTGATATTGACAGAAACTGGTCCTCAGCTTGGACCAAGTTTTGCATTTTGGCCTCCTTGTTTGACTGAGTTTGATACCTGGCACAGTTTTAAAAGCAACCAAATTAAATATAATAATAATAAAAACCAATTTAAGCTCTAACACTTAATTTGAAAGGCAAACATTTCTGGGTTTGGGTTTGGAACAGCTGGTGGGTTGACTGGCAGGTCAGAGCTGCCATCATTAGTAATTAAATCGTCCCTCTGAAACCATCAGCTCCACTGATGATTTGAGCAGGCAGATGTGGTCGTTGCTTCTAATCAGCTGACGCAGCAGATAAACTGGGAGCTTGTGTTCATCAGGCCAAACTGCAAAACAGAGAAGCAGCTTCTGATTGGTTGCTTTTTTAACGAGCAATCACAAACAGAATCACCCTGAGGCCGACCCCCTCCTGCTCGTGTGGTGCTCCTACCTTTAAAACACTGTCTTCCCTTTCACCCCGTTAGTGTCACGTGTGTTTTATGGTTTCTGTTGCGACTCGGAGGATGCCGCAGCATCTTCACATGGATAGATGTCTCATACCAGTAGTGTTGGATCAGGCAGGAAGTGTCTGCTCTTCTGGGGAACGCTAATAAGCCGTGACGTCGCCTGGTAAAGGCAGGAAGGATTAGAGGGGTAAAAATAACTCACTTCTCCTGCTTTACTGGCTGCTTTGGGTTTTTGTGCTCAGCTCGTATCTGCCGGGAAATGGCTTCTCAAAACACAGTTGGTCATCAAGATTCATTTCAAGAATAAAGTAACTGGTTCTGGGAAAATACAGTCAGATTCTGTTACATCTCATGAGGACATCTCAAAAGACGCATACAGCGGGTAAAATAAGTATTGAACACGTCACCATTTTTCTCAGTAAATATATTAC
>NW_013957411.1:0-518 GCF_001266775.1 Austrofundulus limnaeus
GAGCTCAGACCTCTGTTTTACGCTTACCAGCGTAATTTTATTCAGCTTCACGTAACCCCAACAAGGCAAACGATTTATAGGCTGATCCGTGACTCTCACGGAACAAAACAGGGCAAGACTTTACTGCGCTCGGCGGCTTTCTAGACTGAATAAACAGCTAGCTTCCCCGTTAGCACTTAGCAGTGCTTAGCTCCACACAGCTCAGTGTGGATCAGACTGATTCGTCTGAACAACGCCTCGGCACAAACTATACAGAGTTTCTTAGCCTCTAACAGCACTGATAACTCCCTCACGTTGTTTATTTCTATAAACAGTGATGACACCTCTAAGACGCGACCTCAGAGTTCCATCATGGAGTTTAACTGGAATACACTTACGCGTATGCGCATTTACGCACGTATCCAGACCAGACTTACGTTCTAAACACCCAAACGGTATGAACACTGGACTTACAAAGGATCCTTTTTCACTCATTCATCACAGATATGAGCACAATGCATGCAATCACTCGCTTCTCA
>NW_013957411.1:1518-2421 GCF_001266775.1 Austrofundulus limnaeus
CAGTTTGGACTCTGCAGTCCATCAGACAGAATCTGCACTCCTGAATCCTGCAGGTTGTTGTTGCTCAGGTCCAGTTCTGTCAGAAGGGAGGGCTTGGACTTCAGAGCTGAGGCCACAACTTCACAGTGAGTCTCTGAGAGTCCACAGGCAGAGAGTCTGTCAGGAGACACAAACAAAGTGATTTATTCTGATAAATGAACATTTCTATTCAGATTAGAAGATTTCAGCAGCTTAAGTCTTCATGTGGGACTGTTTTCCTTCACTTCAGAGCTTCAGTTCATCTGGTCTGTTTGATCTGATGAAATCTTTGTCTTCAGTGTCTCTGCTAGCTGCAGCTTTGATTTGCTGACATTGGGAGGTGAAGGGAGGACTCCTTGTTGATTATTGGCTTCAGTGTTTTCTGCTGTTTGCTTTGATTCCAGTCATGTCTCTCTGTCCTCCATCCTGTCTCTGAAATGAGACATCAGGACCTGGAGGACTTGTTGCTGCAGGACATCAGCTGCTGGAACATGTTGGACATAAAGGGACTGAAGACAAATAATGTTGCTGTTAGTTGACAGGAAGGACTGGGAGACAGCATTATCTGAAAATGTCTCATTAAACCTAAATCAGCTTCATGAAGGAATGATTTCAACCTGCTTTAACCTTCTGCTCCTTCTTATGGGTCAAAGAGTGCAGCTTTCAGAGGGACAACAGGAGACAACTGTGGACCGAAGTATTCTGACTGATCAAAGTGTGCACACGCATGTTTCTGTGCTCCTTTCCTTCATACGTCCTGATGAAGGTAGAACTGACTCCACCCCCTGAAACGTCTCCATTTAAAGATGAATTTACCCCAAAATTAATTTTTTTTTAGCTGATAAACTGTCTAGAATGTGTCTAAAATGTTATATAGTACTGTTT
>NW_013957412.1:0-779 GCF_001266775.1 Austrofundulus limnaeus
GTGCAACACTGGCAAAGTTGGTAACATCTCTCCCCTATGGAGGAAGGTTGTTAGGTCAAATTGTGCTTGCTTTAGTCTTTATAGTTTTT
Source organism: Austrofundulus limnaeus (assembly GCF_001266775.1). NCBI lineage: Eukaryota > Metazoa > Chordata > Actinopteri > Cyprinodontiformes > Rivulidae > Austrofundulus > Austrofundulus limnaeus. The sequence goes on from NW_013957412.1 coordinate 90, forward strand.
GTTCACAAAAGTAAACAACAAAGCAAATAAAACTGTTTTAAAATATACAGAAGAGGTGTCTTTAAAGCTGAGAAAGTTTGTTCCTTGTAAGTGTTTTTAAAATATATATGAGTACTTATTTTAAAGAGTACAAACTGCCCACAGACATCACAGCAATTCTTTGTGAAGGGAAGTTACCCCACTTACTTACCCCCACCCCTGCCACACCAAATGTGAAGTGACTTTAAAGTAGCTCCCTTTAGCTGATAACAGCTAAAAATTAGCTAAAATTGCAGCAAATTGCTGAATACGGCAGAATGCAACTGTAAGAAGCAAACTGCAGAACAAAGCAATAAAAAGTAGAAAACAGCAGAGGAAAGAAACAGAATTTTAGCTGAAATACCAGAAAAAACTCTACAAAATGAGCTAAAGTTAGCAGCCACAAGTTGGAATTAGGTCCCAGATAGTAAAAGTTTTGTAACAACTTTAAAATTAGCAGAAAAAAGCATAAAGGTACACAAAACTGACGTTTTGTTGTAAATTAGCTAAAACAGCCAAAATTTGCAGTAAAACAGCTAAAATGTAGCTGGAAGTTCTTTAATTAACATAAAGAAGCTTTAGAAGCACAAGTTTGCTGACCTTAGCAAAAATAACTTGTAAGAGCTATGTGTGTGTGTGTGTGTGTGTGTGTGTGTGTGTGTGTGTGTGTGT
>NW_013957412.1:1779-2421 GCF_001266775.1 Austrofundulus limnaeus
AAATATATAAGACCAAATTTTTTGCTCATAAAGTGGAGAAGTAATATGTCCGATTTGTTTTTTTTTTAAATTGCTCTTAATTTAATATTTTTAAAGTTCAGAACATCCTGATGGCCTCCTGTTGTTTTACAGCAGGAAAAGGAGAGCGCACTTTGTTCCTCTTTTACAAACGGACAGTTATCACTTCCTCTTTTCTCCTGTAAATCCTGTCATCATCCATTTTTAGGAGATTTGGAATTTCTGCACAAACAGTTGCTAAATGTTTAAACGTTTTACAACTGAGCCTTTTAAACAGGAAGAAATAAAAACAAAAGCTGCATTGATCAGAGGCACAAAGCAAAAAATAAGCTTTTAGTTTATTTGGAGACATTTTTCCTCTGTTTTAACTTTCTTTGATGAAAGACTTTATTTAAATTAAAACCATTGGAGTTGTGAACTGCCTGTGACGTTTAATAAGCCTTAATAACTGATCATTGCACACAACAAATCATGAGTTTATTTAGTGGAACATAAAAGCTTAAACTAAGGAATTGTGTTGTTTTATTGTGAGAAAGGGTTTGAATTTTATGACAACTGGCATCAATGAGCTGTTTTATAGTTTTAAAATAATTTTCATTTAAAAAGGGTCATTTTGGTTAATAA
>NW_013957413.1:0-801 GCF_001266775.1 Austrofundulus limnaeus
TCCGAGCTGAAACAGACGACGAAGCAGCTGAAAGGTGATAACGAGTTCCTTAAAAAGAAAATCGACCAGCTTGAAAATTATAGCAGGAGAAATAATATTCGAGTGTTGGGACTAAAAGAAGGCTCTGAAGGAACGGACCCTGTGAAATTCTTCACGACCTGGATACCGGAGCTGTTGGGAGCTGGCGGCCTGGATACATCGGCTCAGAGGCTGGAGGTGGAAATAGAACGAGCACATAGAACCGGGACTATGGAGCCCAGACCGGGTGAACCACCTCGTACCATCCCGAGACCCGTCTTGGTTCGTCTCCTACGATTCCAAGATCGAGAGAAGATTTTGGCCTTGGCTAAAAAGAGAGGAAATGTCAGCTTCAACAACAGGAAAATTAGCTTCTTCCCAGATATGAGTCCAGAATTGGCCAGACAACGAAAACAGCTCGTTCCCGCGCTGCAAGCAATTAAAGCAAGAAATATCCCCTGCTACCTCATCTATCCGGCACGTTTGAAGGTCCAACCAGAAGTCGGAGGACCCCGCTTTTTTGACTCCGCACAAGAAGCCTTTAAATTTATCAACAGCATGGCACAACGGGAGCAACAGACGTCAGCGACCAGTGACCACTGACTATTAATACAGAATCAGAACCCGGAGCAGAATGGAAGGTTAAGGTGTTTGTCATCAGGTCCACTCCAGAGACAGTGAATCGGATCCTTGCTGGCTCCTGAACAACTGGTGGTACAGTGATCTATCCTGATCCTTCTAATTACATATGCTTTATTATTATGAGCTACCGTTCTTTTCTAG
>NW_013957413.1:1801-2420 GCF_001266775.1 Austrofundulus limnaeus
GTATACAGCACTCATGTTGACTTTAGATATAAATGGTGTGGACAATTCCAGAATCAAATGGGAAAGGGATTTGGGAATATCTATTGAAAGGCAATTATGGAATAATTTGTGCAGGGAAGGTCTTACCTCTACTCTAAATGCTCGATTTAGATTAGTACAATTTAATTTCTTACACCAGTTATATGTCACCCCACAAAAATTGCATAAATATAATTCCAGTATATCTCCCCTTTGTTTTAGATGTGGGATGGAGGAAGGAACATTCCTTCATGCCACCTGGCATTGTTCTAAATTAAAGGGTTTTTGGAAGGGGGTTTGTGAAACGTTATCAGACATTCACGGCATCATGATCCCAACGGACCCGGAGATTTGTTTATTGGGGAACTTTACAAATTCTAATTTAAAGACAGTCTATGATAAGAAACTTACAGAAGTACTCTTGGCAATTGCTAAGAAATGTATTACAACAAAATGGAAATCAGACTCCCTCCTCCCAATTAAAATGTGGCTTTGTGAGATTAATAGATGTGTGACACTAGAAAAAATAACCTATTGGATGCAGAATAGAGGTAAGACTTTTTATAAAATATGGCAGCCCTTTTTAAGTTATATGCAAAAT
>NW_013957414.1:0-500 GCF_001266775.1 Austrofundulus limnaeus
AGAGAGAGAGAGAGAGAGAGAGAGAGAGAGAGAGAGAGAGAGAGAGAGAGAGAGAGAGAATGTATGGCTGCTGATTTGAGGAAATGTCATTTATTTTACGGCCCCAGGGCTGCGGCGCTTGTGTCAGCCTTGTGGGCACTAAAACATCAAACTCACATGTTCGCCGCTTGTCTGCTCCTCTGTTAACGATCGAGGAGAGAAAAAGAAGAAAAGAAAAAATGAACAAAAGTTACTGGACAGCATGGAGCACTCACAAAAGCTAGTTTATCAGCTGTGTGGGTTGTCGCTGAGCTTTCAGAAGTCTCTCACACAAACACACACATTGGAGGTTCCAAGGGGCAGATCCATTACAGACCACCAAAATGAGGAGGCCAAACCACCTAACCTTTGTCTGCTGATGGGGACCATCAATCGAACGCACCGACCCCATTAGGAGAAGGATTAGGTGTGGAACACACACACACACACACACACACACACACACACACACACACACACAC
>NW_013957414.1:1500-2420 GCF_001266775.1 Austrofundulus limnaeus
TGTGTGTGTGTGTGTGTGTGTGTGTGTGTGTGTGTGTGTGTGTGTGTGTGTGTGTGTAAAGAAAACACTGCCATGTAAGGCAGCAGGCAATTTGAATTCTTTAAGAGGATGCTAGGCCTTTAATTCTAGGTAGATTTAGCTGAGCTGTAGTAAGGATGATGCAGGTCTTACTCACTTTAGTTTCTCACTCATAGACTTAAGGTATGATTGTCAGTAAATCCCACATGATCCATAATAGTGAACTGTGAGGTAATGAAGAGTTGGGGTTAGTTGAGGTTGCCTCCACCAGCCCTTCAATAAGTCAACATAATGGTGCTTTGAAAGATTTGTGCCTCATGTGTGACTCACACTGTCTCACTTTGTCTCTCAGCTCTTTCTGCCTTTAATAAATTCCTTTCACTGCGTACAGTTAGGTAGGAATGAAGCGAGTAAAAAATTGGCAACCAGACAGCAAAGGTTATTGAACCAAATGTTTTTTTTAGAACACATGTGTGTTAGTGAATGCTGCTTGCAAGTTTGCGGCAAGTAACAAATAACCTACAGTATATACGTTTTTATATTTTGTTTTTTACATAGCAGAAAACTTGTGTTGTTAAGTTAAAATGTCACCTGCACAGGGTAGCTTAGTTTCTAGTCACATGCTAAAAAAAAGCTCAGTATATCAGGAATATGTTCACTTGTTTATATACAAAAAAGCACCCATAAAGAGTGATACAGTTTTGATGTAGTGTGGCACACATACAGACCAATAATGGGTAAGTAAATGAATCAGTTTGTAAGAAGTTGGCGCATTTAAAATGGACACTGGAGAGCACAAGTAGTGGCATCATGTGGTGTTATCAGACAGTTGTTGGAGTCTGACTGTCAAACTATCAAGGGCGTAGCTTTAGGTCTACCATTGTGGGGGTTATCCTCTCTGC
>NW_013957415.1:0-837 GCF_001266775.1 Austrofundulus limnaeus
ATGATGGTGGTGATGATGATGGTGATGATGGTGGTGATGATGATGGTGATGATGGTGGTGATGATGATGGTGATGATGGTGATGATGATGATGGTGATGATGATGATGATTATGATGGTGATGATGATGATGATGATGATGATGGTGATGATGATGATGATGATGATGATGATGATGATGATGATGGTGTTAATGTCATATGTTCTTGTTTCTAACTCCTCCACAGGACCTGACGTAATGATCTGATTCCACACTGATTCAGGACAGGTGCAGGTGTACCAATCCATGCTGTGGCCTCCAGGTACACCCTTTTCTGAATGGTTCTGGTTCTGAATGGTTCTGGGCTTTAGGTCCAGATGTAAAGAGGAAGTCTAAAAATAGCAGGAAGTGCAGACGTTTCTGTTGTGAAATGAGTCAAACATCAAAGAGCTGCAACTTCCTGTTGGTCAACAAACACAAACCACAGCCCCTAACCTGGACTCTGTAAGATCCTGGGCCCATAGGGGTCAGGTTGGTCCAGGCTCTGAACAGAACTTTACTTTGTAGATGTGTACTTTTACTGTAGTTATACTCTGTTTCCTGTGTACTAAAACACTAAAACACTGTGTTCTTGTAGAGAGTCACTTCCTGTCAGAGGTCCAGTTTGAGGTGAGAATCTGGTGCAGGTCTGGGTGGACCTGGTGCAGGAGAGCAGTCTGTAGACCTGGTCTGTGTTCAGGGACTGATCCAGTCTGTAGACCTGGTCTGTGTTCAGGGACTGATCCGGTCTGTAGACCTGGTCTGTGTTCAGGGACTGATCCGGTCTGTAGACCTGGTCTGTGTTCAGGGACTGATCCG
>NW_013957415.1:1837-2420 GCF_001266775.1 Austrofundulus limnaeus
CCTTTGACCCCCCTGATCCCGTTGGTAACCTACACCTGTACCTGTCGGAGGTAGAGGTTGTCCCACTGATGAGGACCAGGTCCTGATCCTGGATCTCTGAGATCCTGAAGAATCAGGACTTTGGTTTGATTCAGATAAAGATTAAAGCTGAACATGAAACAGGTGAGTTCACCTGCAGATAAAAACTGAGCAGGACATACAGAACCCCACAGAACCAAACATCAGAACCAAACAACAGAACCAAACATCAGAACCAAACATCAGAACCAAACATCAGAACCAAACAACAGAACCAAACAACAGAACCAAACATCAGAACCAAACATCAGAACCAAATATCAGAACCAAACATCAGAACCAAACAACAGAACCAAACATCAGAACCAAACATCAGAACCAAACATCAGAACCAAACAACAGAACCAAACATCAGAACCAAACATCAGAACCAAACAACAGAACCAAACATCAGAACCAAACATCAGAACCAAACAACAGAACCAAACAACAGAACCAAACATCAGAACCAAACATCAGAACCAAACAACAGAACCAAACAACAGAACCAAACATCAGAACCAAA
>NW_013957416.1:0-401 GCF_001266775.1 Austrofundulus limnaeus
GTCCGATTAAAACCGGAACTTGCTTTGTTGTGCTAGTTTTGACATTTGTATGTACACTTCAGTTTGCAGACCTGGAAATCAGAGTGATGTTCGAACGCTTCAAGTCAACTTGGCTCAATTTGCTACATTGATACCATATTCTGACCTGAAAATCCTCAACCTCTCCCAGGTTAGACTGACATCTCACTACTGATTCTCCTCAAAAAAAGCAGCAATATTTACAGAACTTGGAGGATTCACAAGTGGCCGCTTGTGTCATGTCAAAATAAAAAGAAATTAATTCATTCTTTTGGTTTGCACCATTAGGATGCAGTTCTGGGTGTCCTCTCACCACAACAGAAGGCTGAGCTCATTCTGGACCCAGGCAGTGGCGCTTTGGAGGACCCCAAACTTGTGAAGGC
>NW_013957416.1:5058-5484 GCF_001266775.1 Austrofundulus limnaeus
CAGGTATACAACACTATCAAGTGGCACCGGAATGGGCAGTCACTGACCTAAACACTATAGATTTTAGGACACAAAGGCGTATAAAAACATTTGCATCATATTAGGGGTCATAGTTGAGTACATGCTGCTTCTTTGCAACCTCCCAAACACAGATTACAGTGGACACATAGCAGAGATGTGATGTTTGACTCTTTCATTTCCAAATTTTACAGGTTCCAAAATTCCAACCTGTTGTGAGAGATCTCATGATGAACAGGACCTTTGTCATCATCAGTACCCACTTCATAAACTTCACTACAGAAGAGTTTCATCTTTGGTTCAACGTCAAACTGGTCCCCATCCTTGCAGGTTTCACTCCAGAGATGCTCCAAATTGCAACCTCAAGCATCAACTGCACAAACTACTATGTCATGTAGGTTACACATT
>NW_013957416.1:6484-7077 GCF_001266775.1 Austrofundulus limnaeus
CATCTCATCTGTCAATGGTAGTCAACTCTGGCTACAGGCAAACTTTGGCAACTTCTCCAAATTTGCAACCATACAAGAGTTACAAGCTCTCAATCCAAATTTCTCCAGTGTATGTGCCTACCGCAGTCCCTAACTTGTTCTGCCATAATTGAATAACTGCTTTTGCTTTGTAACTTTGCAAAAAATTCCATTTGACATCCTTGATTATTTACTTTATTTGATTTGCTTTTGTTGAAGGCCCAAGTCTTGTCGGAACTGGCCCCATCCCAGGTGGCAGAGTTACTGCTGAGCTCAAACGTTTCAAATGACACAGAACTTATTGATCGTATCTATGATCGTCTTGAGGTCGGCAACACTCTGGAAAACGTGGATGAATTCCTCACTCAGCTTGCAGCTAATGAACAGGTATACAACACTATCAAGTGGCACCGGAATGGGCAGTCACTGACCTAAACACTATAGATTTTAGGACACAAAGGCATATAAAAACATTTGCATCATATTAGGGGTCATAGTTGAGTACATGCTGCTTCTTTGCAACCTCCCAAACACAGATTACAGTGGACACATAGCAGAGATATGATGTTTGACTC
>NW_013957417.1:0-601 GCF_001266775.1 Austrofundulus limnaeus
GCTATGTTCTCTAATGTGCTATGTTCCCTAATGTGCTATGTTCTCTAATGTGCTATGTTCTCTATGGTGCTATGTTCTCTATGGTGCTATGTTCCCTAATGTGCTATGTTCTCTAATGTGCTATGTTCTCTAATGTGCTATGTTCTCTATGGTGCTATGTTCTCTATGGTACTATGTTCCCTAATGTGCTATGTTCTCTAATGTACTATGTTCTCTAATGTGCTATGTTCTCTATGGTGCTATGTTCTCTATGGTGCTATGTTCCCTAATGTGCTATGTTCTCTAATGTGCTATGTTCTCTAATGTTCTATGTTCTCTATGGTGCTATGTTCTCTATGGTACTATCTTCCCTAATGTGCTATGTTCTCTAATGTGCTATGTTCTCTATGGTGCTATGTTCCCTAATGTGCTGTGTTCTCTAATGTGTTATGTTCTCTATGGTGCTATGTTCTCTATGGTACTATGTTCCCTAATGTGCTGTGTTCTCTAATGTGTTATGTTCTCTATGGTGCTATGTTCTCTATGGTACTATGTTCCCTAATGTGCTGTGTTCTCTAATGTGTTATGTTCTCTATGGTGCTATGTTCCCTAATGTGCTACG
>NW_013957417.1:1601-2420 GCF_001266775.1 Austrofundulus limnaeus
CATCAGAGGACTGAGAGTCCAAGATAGTTCCTTGATAATTTGACTCGAGGTGACCCCTACATGTTTAACAGTTAATTTCAGCATTTTATGCTTCTTTCCGCTATTTTCTGCAATTTGAGCTACTTTTTAGCCATTTCAGCTAATTTTAGTTTTTTTTTCAGCTAAATTTGACTTTTATGATCTTTTAAGTTCTTACTGATTAATTTAGATAACATGCTCTTTCTACTTCTTTGCTAGTTTTAACTTTTTCAGCTACTTTTCTACTTTCAGCTTTTTATGCTTCTTTCAGCTGTTTTTGTTTAAACCATTTCAGCTATTTTTTTTTCAGCTAAATTCACATTTTTGTGATCTTTCATAGCCTGGTAAAACCAGACCCTTTTCCTTTTCCTTTGCTTTGCTTCGTACGAGGGTCTGGACTCTTGCCTATGGGAGAAATCCCAGACGGAGCAGAGAAAGGAAACTGGAGAGTGGAACTGTGTAGGAAGGCAAGCGCCAGGCTAAACTAGATCTTTTAGCTTCTTTGAGCTAGATTCAGTTTTTCAGCTAATTTCAGCTTTTTATGTTTCTGTCAGCTGTTTTTTTACAACATAGGCTACTTTTTAGTTATTTCAGCTCATTTTTGTTTTCGTTTTGTTCAGTCATTCAGTGACTGAAACACCTCTTCAGGTTCTGCAGAAGCCTGGTAATCAAACATTGATTAAAGCCAGGTGTTGGAGCAGAGAAGCAGGTAAAACATGAAGGACAGGAGCTCTAGAGCAGTGTTTCCCAAAGTTGGGGTCGGGACCCAAAGTGGGGTCCTGAAACATCAAGGTGGGGTCC
>NW_013957418.1:0-467 GCF_001266775.1 Austrofundulus limnaeus
AGGATGAAGTGATGCAGCTGAAGGATGAAGTGAAGCAGCTGAAGGATGAAGGGAAGCAGCTGAAGGATGAAGTGAAGCAGCTGAAGGATGAAGTTGAAGGTGAGAAAATCAAAAAAGCTTTAAACGCCTAAAAGGTATTTTTGTCGTTGTTTTAATTGAAATTCATTTTACCATGAAGAAGATATAAAGATAAATGAAGTAGTGGTGGTCCTGAAGGAGGAGGGTCAGACAGGGTGATGAGTTTAAAAGCAGAAGGTCTGATGCTGAATGTTGAGGTTGGAAGTGAGGAAGAGGAGAAACAGAAACTCAGGAAGGATCTGATGAAGTGATGGAGAGAATTCTCAGGGAGGAGAGAGAGAGAGGAGGATGTTAACTAAAGGAGGAGACTCTCTGTGGAGACCCCTGAAGAGGGAACAGCTGAAAGAAGAGTTTTAATGGAAATTTCTTAGTTTTGTTGTTACATAGCC
>NW_013957418.1:1306-1804 GCF_001266775.1 Austrofundulus limnaeus
CTTAAAATGTCTTGTACAATTTACGGGAACAAAGATTTGGGGATGAAAGTGAAGATCAGCAAAGGAGTCAGAGCCGATCGACAGGAGACCGTGGAGGAAGTAATCTCTGAGAGTTCGGACATTTTTTCTGACCCTCATGTTGGTCCTTCCAGGCAGGATGGAGGTAAATATTAAAAACTGATCTTTAAATAATTTAAATAATAGTTTGACTGATCATCTCTCTGCTGAAATCAAACTTTGGATTTTATTTATTAAGTGTTTTTTCCCTTTCTTTTTTCAACTCATATTAAAGAACCATAAACTTCCTTTATATAAAATCTACTGTCAGTATTTGGATCTGTGTTTTTCTTTGTTTAGTTTATTCGTTATGTGTAAACTGTGCTGTCTGCTGTGTGTTTGTAGGAGAACAGACTGAAAGGAGAGTTAAAAAAGTCCAAAGGAACTCTTATAAGATAATTATACTGATTCTGGGTCTGCAGTGCCTCATCATGTTTGGAC
>NW_013957418.1:2804-3258 GCF_001266775.1 Austrofundulus limnaeus
GACAAAATGATCCTTTAAGGTTGATATTGTTTGTAAAATAATGTCAGTTATTAAAATTATTCCTGCTACTTACAGCTGTTCATTATTTTATTTACTTTCTTTATACAAGAGTCAGCTGCAGCTAAAATCTGTTTGTTACAAAAATCTGCTGTTTTTCACCAAAGAAATAAAAAAGTAAAAACCTGAAGTTCTGTTTTTCTCTTTATTCTTTTCAATGAAAACAAGAAACAGAAAAAAAATCTGCCTCAAGTAAAGTTTTATTTCTGTACAACAGCTAACAGTGCAACACTTTTATTACATCATCATTCTTTAACATCTAATAACTTTAATAACTTTAGAAAAGTTATTCATGTTTTCATTTTCTTTAATTGGAACAACTTCATAAGTTAATGAGTTGTATCTGACAGTGATGCCAACATTTCAAGTAAAGAAGTTTCACCATGTGGAGCTCTAA
>NW_013957419.1:0-641 GCF_001266775.1 Austrofundulus limnaeus
ACATTGAGCTAAAAGGCTTGTTGAGTGGTCAATGCTGTGGTCTCATAATTCGAGGTTGCGGGTGAGAGCCCAGGTTACATCCGGAAGGGTTTTTGATGTAAAAATATGGCCAAATTATTTGTGTGAGTTTTCATGATGCAGCTGAAACTGAACAAATGCAAAAGAGCTAAACTTTGTTGTGAGTCATTTTTTATGGCCCAACTGGTTACCATATGTGTTTGTGGGTTTTTTTAGAGAGGAGTTTACAGTCCTTCCTGTCATCTGCTGATGAAGAAAAACTGTTTTGTTTGGTAGAAAAAACTGTCCTGTTTTTGTGCTTAAAGTACAAAGAGTAGGTTTTAACTTTGAGCATTTATATCAAATATTAATCATGCCTCATTACAGGAAAAGTTTTGTTTACGTAGTTTTTCTTTGTTTGGAATGGATAGAATAAAAAAAACTTTATAGTCTGTCCCGGGTGGTGACAAAGTTTTTAACAAAAAGACTGAGAAAAACGCTGAAACTAAAAACAGTAAATGTCTGTTAAAAACAGAATTGTTACTTACATTAAATGAAGTTTTAAATTTACTGGTTCCACTAAACCGAGTTGAGTAAATTGAGCAATTTACATAAATTCTTAAGTTACTTTATGTGTACTCAAC
>NW_013957419.1:1641-2419 GCF_001266775.1 Austrofundulus limnaeus
TAAGAGAAGACTAAAGTTTGTAAGAGAAGAGTTAGCATGTGTTAGCATGAAACCTACTATTTGATTAAGACCAGAAGTCTTTGTGGGGGTATTTGTTGGAATGTTCAATCTCAGTCTAACACATATTCCAAAGCAAAGTACAAATATTTATTTATTACTGCTGGTAAAAAATAGAATTTTAATGCTAATGACTTATGTAGCTCATATCAGACATGAAAGCTTTTCCCTGTTTGCCTGTTTTTCTGCCTGTGGGTCTGGTGGTTTTTAACAAACAGAGCTCTCAGTGTGCAGAAAGATGACTAACGCAGCCGAACGTCCGCCCCATCACACCCACATTACATCACACTGACTAACTCTCAGCCAGGTGTTTGATGCCTCGCTGTGAGTCCTGTTAGTGTGTGATGAAAACAGATTGGATTTATTTATTATCTGAGTCATCTTTGGCTCATATTGGTTGTCTTCAGGCTCTGCGTGTCACTTCAGTTTCATTTCTTTAAGTTTATTGAGTGTCACTGAGAACTCTGCTGGTCTTTGTTTATGTTGTTTATTTTGCTGTGGTTTATTAACAGAGATGGATGAGTTTATTCATTGAATTAACCTTTAAACACTCATGAAGATTTTTTTAGTACTTTGGTTTCACCAAAGATAGAAATAACCAAAAGCAGTGTTTTTGGGGCCACATGCACCCACAACCTTTAATGCAGAGGTGCCCAAAGTGGGGCCCGCGGGCCAAACTTGGCCCGCCAAGCCATTTGATTTGGCCCAACACCAGTTGTCC